>NC_052058.2:122898228-123073587 GCF_903992535.2 Arvicola amphibius | reverse complement strand
GGCCTGGGCCTAACCCTTAAATGAAGAGGCCTGGGCCCAATGAAGAAAAGATGTGGGCCTGGGCCTAACCCTTACCCTGAATTGGCCTGGGCTCAATGAATAAAAGTGGTGGGCCTGGTCCTAACTCTAACCCCAAATTGGCCTGGGCCCAATGAAGAAAAGATGTGGGCCTGGGCCTAACCCTTACCTTGAATTGGCCTTACACTGAAAAGAAATGTTCCTGGGCCTAACCCTCACCCTGAATTGGCCTGGGCCCAATGAAGAAAAGATGGGGGCGCGGGCTGAACCCTTACACTGAAGAGGCCTTGGCCCAATGAAGAAAAAATGGGTTCCCGGGCCGAACCCTTACACTGAAGAGGCCTTAGCCCAATGAAGAAAAGAAATGGGCCTAGGCCTAACCCTTACCCTGAATTGGCCTGGGCCCAATGAAGAAAAGATGTGGGCCTGGGCCTAACCATTACACTGAAGAGGAATGGGCCTAATGAAATAAAGATGTGGGTCTGAGACTAACCTTTACCCTGAATTTGCCTGAACCAATGAAGAAAAGATGTGAGCCTGGGCCTAACCATAATACTGAAGAGGCCTGGGCCCAATGAAGAAAAGATGTGAGCTGGGGCCTAACCCTTACACTGAAGAGGCCTCGGCCCAATGAAGAAAAGAAATGGGCCTGGGCCTAACCCTTACCCTGAATTGGCCTGGGCCCAAAGAAGAAAAAATGTCAGCCTGGGCCTAACCCTAATACTGAAGAGGCCTGGGCCCAATGAAGAAAGATGTGGGCCTGGGCCTAACCCTTACCCTGAATTGGCCTGGGCCCAAAGAAGAAAAAATGTCGGCCTGGGCCTAACCCTAATACTGAAGAGGCCTGGGCCCAATGAAGAAAGATGCGGGCCTGGGCCTAACCCTTACAATGAAGAGGCCTGGGCCCAATGAAGAAAAGATGTGGGCCTGGACCTAAGCCTTATCTGGTAGAGGCCCTGGCCCAATGAAGAAAAATTGTGGGCCTGGGCCTAAACATTTTACTGAAGTGGCCTGGGCAAATGAAGATAAGATGTTCGCCTGGGCCTAATTGTTACTCTGAAGAGGCCTGGGCCCAATGAAAAAATGATGGGGGCCTGGGCCTAACCATTACCCTGAAGGGGAATGGGCCCAATGAAGAAAAGATGTGGGTCTGGGCCTAACCTTTAACCTGAATTGGCCTGGGCCTAATGAAGAAAAGATGTGGGCCTGAGCCTAACCATAATAATGAAGAGGCCTGGGCCCACTGAAGAAAAGAAATGGGCCTGGGTCTAACCCTTACCCTAAATTGGCCTGGGCCCAATGAAGAAAAGATGTGGGCTGGGCCTAACTCTAACACTGAAGAGGCCTGGGCCCAATGCAGAAAAGATGTGGGCCTGGGCCTAACCATTACGCTGACGAGGAATGGGCCCAATGAAGAAAAGATGTGAGCTGGGGCCTAGCCCTTACACTGAAGAGGCCTCGGCCCAATGAAGAAAAGAAATGGGCCTGGGCCTAAACTTACCCTGAATTGGCCTGGGCCCAAAGAAGAAAAAATGTCGGCCTGGGCCTAACCCTAATACTGAAGAGGCCTGGGCCAAATGAAGAAAGATGTGGGCCTGGGCCTAACCCTTACCCTGAATTGGCCTGGGCCTAATGCAGAAAAGATGTGGGCCCGGGCCTAACCCTTTCAATGAAGAGGCCTGGGCCCAATGAAGAAAAGATGTGGGCCTGGACCTAAGCATTATCTTGTAGAGGCCCTGGCCCCATGAAGAAAAATTGTGGGCCTGGGCCTAAACATTTTACTGAAGTGGCCTGGGCCCAATGAAGATAAGATGTTCGCCTGGGCCTAATTGTTACTCTGAAGAGGCCTGGGCCCAATGAAGAAATGATGGGGGCCTGGGCCTAACCATTACCCTGAAGGGGAATGGGCCCAATGAAGAAAAGATGTGGGTCTGGGCCTAACCTTTAACCTGAATTGGCCTGGGCCTAATGAAGAAAAGATGTGGGCCTGAGCCTAACCATAATAATGAAGAGGCCTGGGCCCAATGAAGAAAAGATGTGGGCCTGGGCCTAAGCCTTACACTGGAGAGGCCTGGGCCCATTGAAGAAAAGAAATGGGCCTGGGTCTAACTCTTACTCTGAATTGGCCTGGCCCAATGAAGAAAAGATGTGGGCTGGGCCTAACTCTAACACTGAAGAGGCCTGGGCCCAATGCAGAAAAGATGTGGGCCTGGGCCTAACCATTACGCAGACGAGGAATGGGCCCAATGAAGAAAAGATGTGAGCCGGGGCCTAACCCTTACACTGAAGAGGCCTCGGCCCAATGAAGAAAAGAAATGGGCCTGGGCCTAACCCTTACCCTGAATTGGCCTGGGCCCAAAGAAGAAAAACTGTCGGCCTGGGCCTAACCCTAATACTGAAGAGGCCTGGGCCCAATGAAGAAAGATGTGGGCCTGGACCTAAACATTATCTTGTAGAGGCCCTGGCCCCATGAAGAAAAATTGTGGGCCTGGGCCTAAACATTTTACTGAAGTGGCCTGGGCCCAATGAAGATAAGATTTTCGCCTGGGCCTAATCGTTACTCTGAAGAGGCCTGGGCCCAATGAAGAAATGATGGGGGCCTGGGCCTAACTATTACCCTGAAGGGGAATGGGCCCAATGAAGAAAAGATGTGGGTCTGGGCCTAACCTTTAACCTGAATTGGCCTGGGCCTAATGAAGAAAAGATGTGGGCCTGGGCCTAAGCCTTACACTGAAGAGGCCTGGGCCCATTGAAGAAAAGAAATGGGCCTGGGTCTAATCCTTACCCTGAATTGGCCTGGGCCCAATGAAGAAAAGATGTGGACTGGGCCTAACTCTAACACTGAAGAGGCCTGGGCCCAATGCAGAAAAGATGTGGGCCTGGGCCTAAACCTTACACTGAAGAGGCCTGGGCTCAATGAAGAAAAGAAATGGGCCTAGGCCTAACCCTTACCCTGAATTGGCCTGGGCCCAATGAAGAAGAGATGGGGGCGCGGGCTGAAACCTTACACTGAAGAGGCCTTGGCCCAATGAAGAAAAAATGGGTTCCCGGTCCGAACCCTTACACTGAAGAGGCCTGGGCCCAATGAAGAAAAGAAATGGGCCTAGGCCTAACCCTTACCCTGAATTGGCCTGGGCCCAATGAAGAAAAGATGTGGGCCTGGGCCTAACCCTTACACTGAAGAGACCTGGGCTCAATGAAGAAAAGAAATGGGCCTAGGCCTAACCCTTACCCGAATTGGCCTGGGCCCAATGAATAAAAGTTGTGGGCTGGGCCTAACTCTAACACTGAAGAGGCCTGGGCCCAATGCAGAAAAGATGTGGGCCTGGGCCTAAACCTTATAATGAAGAGGCCTGGGCCCAATGAAGAAAAGATTTGAGCCTGGGCCTAACCATAACACTGAAGAGGCCTGGGCCCAAAGAAGAAAAAATGGGTTCCCGGGCCCAACCCTTACACTGAAGAGGCCTGGGCCCAATGGAGAAAAGAAATGGTCCTGGACATAACCCTCACTCTGAATTGGCCTGGGCCCAATGAAGAAAAGATGGGGGCGCGGTCTGAACCCTTACACTGAAGAGGCCTTGGCCCAATGAAGAATAAATGGATTCCCGGGCTGAACCCTTACACTGAAGAGGCCTGGGGCCAATGAAGAAAAGAAATGGGCCTAGGACTAACCCTTACCCTGAATTGGCCTGGGCCCAATGAAGAAAAGATGTGAGTCGGGGCCTAACCCTTACAGTGAAGAGGCCTCAGCTCAATGAAGAAAAGAAATGGGCCTGGACCTAACCCTTACCCTGAATTGGCCTGGGCCCAAAGAAGAAAAAATGTCGGCCTGGGCCTAACACTAATACTGAAGAGGCCTGGGCCCAATGAAGAAAGATGTGGGCCTGGGCATAACCCTTACCCTGAATTGGCCTGGGCCCAATGAAGAAAAGATGTGGGCCTGGGCCTAACCCTTACACTGAAGAGGCCTGGGCCCAATGAAGAAATGATCGGGGCCTGGGCATAGCCATTATCCTGAAGGGGAATAGGCCCAATGAAGAAAAGATGTGGGTCTGGGCCTAACCGTTAACCTGAATTGGCCTGGGCCTAATGAAGAAAAAATGTGGGCCTGGGCCTAACCATAATAATAAAGAGGCCTGGGCCCAATGAAGTAAAGATGTGGGCCTGGGCCTAACCCTTACCCTTAAGAGGCCTGGGCTCAAAGAAGAAAAGATGTGGGCCTGGGCCTAACCCTTACCCTGAAGAGGCCTGGGCTCAAAGAAGAAAAGATGTGGGCCTGGGCCTAACCCTTACCCTGAAGAGGCCTGGGCCCTTGAAGTAAAGGTGGGGGCCTGGGCCTAACCTTTACCCTGAAGAGGCCTGGGGCCAAAGAAAAGATGTGGGCATAGGCCAAACCCTTACCCTGAATTTACCTGGGCCGAATGATGAAGAGTTGGCGGCCTGGGCCTAAACTTTACAATGCAGAGGCCTGGGCCTGATGAATTAGACAGGTGGTTCTCAGCCTAATGTTTACCAGAAGAGGTCTGGGCCCAATGAAGATGATATTGGGCCTGGCATATCCCTTATTTTGAAGAGCCCTGTGCCCCAATAATATAGAATGTGTGCTTAGCTTTAAGAGCCTTGGAAGAATAAAAGGGAGTTGTGGACTTGGAATTAACCCTAACATTAAGGACTCCTGGGACCAATGAAGAAGACATGTGGTCTTTGGCCTAATCCTTTCCCTTAAGAGGTCTGGTCTTAGTGATGAAGAACTCGGCATGGTGCTACCTGTGACCTTGAAGAAGGCCAGACCGAAACAAGAAGAGATGTGCGCCTGGATCATTCCCTAACCCTGAATAGGCTTGGGACCAAAGAAAGAAGAGATGTGGATTCCATAACAGTGAAGAGGCTTGAGACCAAAGAAAGGATAGATGGGAACCTGGGCCATTCTCTAACACTGAAGATGTTTTGGCCCTAGTAAGAGAAGGTGTGGGCCTCACCCATCTTTATCCATGAAGAGGCTTGGGCCCAGATTATAAAGGTATGTTGGTCTGAGCCTATCGTTCATATGGAAGAGGGCTTGGCCTTAAGCAAAATATGACCCTGTGGCTGTTTCAAACTTGAAGAGACCATGCCCAACGGAAGGGATGCAGGCCTGGGTCATTTACCTAGCCTAATGAGCCCCTGCCCTTAGTAAAGGAGAAATATGTGGCTGGGTCTACTTTTGTCCATGTAGAGGCCTAGGACCAACAAAGAAAATCTATGGGCCAGGGTCTATTGCTAAACAAGAAGAATCCCAACCCCAAAATAGTAGAGATGTGGGTTTGGGTGAATCCCTAATCCTGAAGAGTCTTAGGCCCAAATAAAAGGAGAGAAATAGGCCTGGGCCCATCTCTCAAACTGAAGACTTCTGGGTCCAAAAAAGACCTTAGGATCTGTGCCTATATCTTATGCTGCAGAGTCCAGGGCCCAAAGCAAGATGAGATGAGGCTGAGGGCCTCTCCATGAATGCAAATAGCCCTGAGGCCCAAAGAAGAAGAGATGTATGTCTGGAGCTATACCTGACCCTCACCAATAATGGGCCCAGAGCATCAAGACATTTGGGAAAATACAAAACTAGCAAAGGCCTAAAGACCCAAACACGCAGGAGTGTGTCCATGGTGGAATCAAAAACACAAGTATCTCTGGCCTGGAACAAACAGAGCCCTGGGACAACTGGCCCAGATTCATTCTCTCCTAATAAGCTCTGGACATAAAGAAGAGTGCCAAGGCCAAAACTAAAGAGAATCAGCATTGTGTTTAGACCATGTACCATGAGCCACACTGGTCCTAGGCCTCATTTTCAGCTATTTTACAACCAGCTGAGACATCCATGCAGAGACATCCCAGCTTGCTCATCCATAATCATGGCCTTGACCACACTACTCTCTTTCTGAGCACTCATGTAAACTGACATGCTCAAAATTAGGTGTGTGGAGCACACACATATACTTTATTCAATGCTGACCACATCCTCAACACACGTCAGCAAGTATGAACCATTGCTGTGATGTGCCAGGGCCCATATTGAAATGATCTATCAATATAGACGTAGCACATAAAAAAGAGTGTCATACTGTGCCCTCTAACTGTCTGAGACATAATCTTACCTTGAATTAAAGAGATCTTAAACTGATTTCTTTAGGAATGAACAGTTCTCAAATGTAATTCACGCAACAACCTCTTTTCTAAGAACTGTCAACTAATACAAATTTGGCCTTGTTCTGAGTAACTGACTCCTTCCTGGTCACATTATATCTTTCAAGATTCAGAACTTGATGACATAATTACTAATCTAGGAGCAAGGCCATGAACAAACCTCAAAGGAAATCTGTCTGCTCCCGAACTGCAAGTATTCTGGGCGATCATCTTCAAGGGTGTATGGGCCGCACCCTTGCTCTATGCATTCCAGGACAAAATCCCACCACAGAGGAGCCAGGCATTAAAGGGACCAAACCTCATCTCAATGATCAAAGGAAATGAACACCCAATAACCATGACCAGGACTCAAGCCAAGCATTATCTTCATGTCAATTTATTTTGTTGGACAACCATAGCCTCATCTGTGACCCAGGCCATGCCATGTTCACCATGACAACTGGAATCTTCATCAGTGAGTGACATCAGGTCATAAGCCATGAACTCTGATCCAGAAGAAGTTCATCTTAAAGCTTTTTTTGTTTTTTTTCTGGTTTGTGGGTTATATTCGTGATTGCTCCAACACAGGCAAAATTCTCCCAAATGTGTCAAGGCAACCTCATGGCTTTGTAATAATCTGGACCACACATGAATGTCAAATGACAGGAACACAGCTCGGAATGAAGGGTGTGTGGGCCGCACCCAGGAAATCCTCTGTGTCCAAGAACAACAGTTTGACCTTGGGTCTGACCGAGGACATGTACTACTACAGTAATGTCTACACACTAGAACACCATGAGTTGGTTGTCTGAAGAATGAGAAAAGGACAAAGGCCATAAACTGATATCATGGGGTCCTGCCAGCTTCCTGATTACCAGTAAATCACGTCAAGATTAAATTTTAGGGTGTGTGGGCTGCACCCTCTCTTTACAAACCAAGTACTTTTCTGACAGTAAGGAAGCCAGGACCACAAACCATGACCTTGAATGTGACAAAGACCCACTCTCCTTAATGATCAAAAACATGGTCATAACTTAATACATGGCACATGGCCCTATACTGACTTTAACTGGTTTTTACCTGAGGCTAGACTCTGTTCACCAAATACATTAAATGAAGAAAGAAGGCCTCCTGAGTGGATGACAGACCCCAGATTGATGGCAATGTCGGCTGTGGCTAACTTTACACCAAGAAACCTGTGTCAAATTTGAATTCTCTCCATCAAATGTAGGAGATACGCTCACCAGGGAGGACACAGGACCGTAAAACATGGCCTTCATCATGTGTGGGAGACAGCAAACAAACAATCTGGGCAGATTTGGCAAGATGAGTGTGTGGGCCGCACCCATGAGCCATTATATGCCCCGTCTCCAATAGCTACAGCACAAGTGATTGTGTTTGTGTTGAACAACACCACAGCCTCAGCGAAAAATGAAACCACCACAATGACCAGAGTTGGTTTTATGGTATATAACATCAGCCTCATAGACTTCCAGACTGTGGTCTAAATCTTCATTTCCTGATCTATCAGGTTCCCCACCTTCTCAATGCTGACTTTGGCCCTCAGCCTGACCTGATTAGAAACATTAAGAAAACCATTGGATTTTGAATGTCATGACCCAGGACATAGCTTTAATAAAAATGCATAATGGAAAATGCTGAAGTTCCTCCTCTGGAGGCATGTTTCGTGGCATGCTCAACGACTAGACATGCATTCCTATGTTTTTCACAGGAGCCTACCTAGAAGACGACAGAATTATAACCTGATGACTATAGATCTGTCATAGGTCTACAGCCTTGCAGTCATCAGTCTTACTGCAAGTGTGTTTCCAAATGTTTTGTATATAGTTCTGAATAAATATAATGTTGATATGCTATCATGGTTGATCTTGAAATGTCTATTTGGCCCTTTCCTTTTCCTGAAGATAGATGAACTTCCATCCATGGTTGTTAACTTTTCCATTTGCAGGAGTCACTTAAAAAAAACAAAAAAAGAAAAAATTGAGTGAAAGGGGCCAAGTAGGCAAGATTCCTCACCTAGCTGTAAAATCACTGGGATAAAATTCCTAATTTGGAGGAGCAGCTCCCAACCACATCTGGTGGCAAAATCTGATTAGGTGCTGAGGAAGGTCTGGGAGGCAGAGGAGTAACTGAAGGTTCAGTGTGGATCACAGGACACCAGAATCTGGAAATTATCTTCCAGTGAGACTCCATGTGAGGATGAGTGGACTCCCACTGATGTCCTCTGTAAGGTACCCTAACACAGTCAGGTACAGTTCATGTCAGAGGAACAGTAAAATGTGCTCTGCTCCTTCAATTAGAGATGCTACAGGCTGACCTGTTGCAATTCTGGACTTGCCCCTCATGATCTTTGGAAGCACAGGTTGCAGATTTGCTGGTGTGTTCAGTATTGATTGTAACAGACACAGTAAGGGGGACTCCTAGAAATAACATGGAATCCACACTCCTTAAACCACAAAATGTGGGAGTCAAAATGAGACAGAAAGAAGGACAATCCCACCGGACAGGCTTTTGTGGGTGGGAGAAACCTCATGGGGACTCAACCCAACACAAAGAGCTGTAGGCAACTGAGGGTTGCTGATGGAGAATTTGCTGTCCCTAGAGATGAGTCCTCTATCTGGTCATCCAGTACCTAGTATTCAGACCTGACAACTATACACGCAAGCTTCATTGAACAGGCACAGCCTATTGAAGTCATACCCTCATGCATTTTTCCAAAAATATGTATCAATAAGAAAAAAACATTTGAGGGAGAGAGATCAAAAAAGATGAGATTTAGTACAAGAAGGATAGTGAAACAATGAGGTTTTATTTCATTTTACAAATTATAAATGTAAAGTTTAGGAACTATTTAATGGGAAACTTTGGCTGGGTTAGATACTGAATACTGTAGCATTTATGCAGTGAAACAGATTTCCTGTGTAGGTATTACATGTCAACACTTTTGTCTCCACACCTAGATCTCTCTTCTTCCACGGAGACACAAACACAGACATTGCAGCACCATGTTGGACATGTGGGTTCTATGGAGACAGGGAGAGCCATCTTGAGCCTTTAAAACAGCTGACATCAAAGGCATAATGCTCTATCCTATCCTACAGCCTCCTCCACCCACACATTTCCCCAAGCCCGTCTCTCATATTAAATCAATCCCTACTATGCTCCTGCATCTGGAAGGAATGCAGCACAGAAGAGAGAACCACAAGCACACTCAGATTCTCACTGGAGTAGCAGAACCCTGGCTGGCCTTTGTTTAAGATTTTTTTTCTCATTTTTTTAATTAAAAATTTCCATCTCCTCCCCTCCTCCTCTCCCTTCCCTCCCGTCCCTTCCACCCAGACCCCCACTCCACCCCTCTCCAAGACAAAGAGCCATCAGGGTTCCCTTCACTATGTTAAGTTCAAGGTCCTCCCAGCTCCCCCTAAGTCCAGGAAGGTGAGCAACCAAACTAACAAGGCTCACAGTGAGCCCGTCCATGCTGTAGAGTTCATGCTCATTGCCGTTGTCCTTGGTTTCTCAGTCCTCCTCCACCGTCAGCCACATTCAGAGAGTGCAGTTTGGTCCCCTGTTCCATCAGTCCCATTCCAACTGGACTTGGTGGTCTCCCTTTAGATCTGTCCCACCGTCTCAATGGGTAAACGCACACCTCACGGTCCTGACTTCCTTGCTCATGATCTCCCTCCTTTTGCTCCTCATCAGGACCTTGGGAGGTCAGTCCGGTGCTCCTATGTGGGGCTCTGTCATTTTCTCCATCCAATGCCAGGTGAAGGTTCTATGGTGATATGCAAGATATTCATGAGTATGGCAATTAGGATCTGGACATCTGGCACCCTCTCCTCAGCTGCCCAAGGACCTAGCTGGGGGCCTCTTCCTGGACATCTGGGAACCCCTCTAGAGTCAAGTCTCTGCCAACCCTAGAATGGCTCCCTTAACTAAGATATATAATTCCTTGTTCCCATATTCACCCTTCCTATATCCCAACCATCCTATTCCCCGAAGCTCTTCCCATCCTCCACTTCACACTTTTCTCTCCCCATCCCCCCAATCCCCTCATCCCACCCCACCCCTATGTTCCCATTTTTTGTCCGGCAATCTTGTCTACTTCCAGTATCCAGGAGGATAACTATATGTTTTTCTTTGGGTTCACCTTCTTATATAGCTTCTCTAGGATTTTTTACGAATTATAGGCTCGATGTCCATTATTTATGGCTAGAAATCAATTATGAGTGAGTACATCCCATGTTCATCTTTTTGGGCCTGGGTTACCTCACTCAGGATGGTGTTTTCTATTTCCCTCCATTTGCAAGCAAAATTCAAGATGTCATTGTTTTTTACCGCCGAGTAGTACTCTAATATGTATATATTCCACAGTTTCTTCATCCATTCTTCCACTGAAGGGCATCTAGGTTGTTTCCAGGTTCTGGCTATTACAAATAATGCTGCTATAAACATAGTTGAACAAATGCTTTTGTAGTATGATTGGGCATCTCTTGGGTAAATTCCCAAGAGTGGGATTGCTGGGTCCTGGGGTAGGTTGATCCCAAATTTCCTGAGAAACCTCGACACTGCTTTCCAAAGTGGTTTCACAAGTTTGCATTCCCACCAGCAATTGATGAGTGTACCACTTACTCCACATCCTCTCCAGCAAAGGCTATCATTGGTATTTTTGATTTTAGCCATTCTGACAGGTGTAAGATGGTATCTCAACGTTGTTTTGATTTGCATTTCCCTGATTGCTAAGGAAGTTGAGCATGACCTTAAGTGTTTTTTGGCCATTCGAACTTCTTCTGTTGAGAATTCTCTGTTCAGTTCAGTGCCCCATTATTTAATTGGGTTCATTAGCATTTTAAAATCTAGTCTCTTGAGTTCCTTATATATTTTGGAGATCAGACCTTTGTCTGTTGCGGGGTTGGTGAAGATATTTTCCCAGTCAGTAGGCTGCCTTTGTGTCTTAGTGACAGTGTCCTTTGCTTTACAGAAGCTGCTCAGCTTCAGGAGGTCCCATTTATTCAATGATGCCCTTAATGTCTGTGCTGCTGGGGCAATACGTAGGAAGTGGTCTCCTGTGCCCAAATGTTGTAGAGTACTTCCCACTTTCTCCTCTAACAGGTTCAGTGTGTTCAGATTGATATTGAGGTCTTTAATCCATTTGGACTTGAGTTTTGTGCATGGTGATAGACACAGATCTACTTTCATTCTTCTACAGGTTGACATCCAGTTATGCCAGCACCATTTGTTGAAGATGCTTTCTTTCTTCCATTGTGTGTTTTTAGCTCCTTTATCAAAAATTAGGTGTTCATAGGTTTGTGGGTTAAGATCTGGGTCTTCCATTCGATTCCATTGGTCGACTTCTCTATTTTTATGCCAATACCAAGCTGTTTTCAATACTAAGCTCTGTAATAGAGTTTGAAGTCAGGGATGGTAATGCCTCCAGAAGTTCCTTTATTGTATAAGATTGTTTTGGCTATCCTGGGTTTCTTGTTCTTCCATATAAAGTTGATTATTGTCCTCTCAAGATCTGTGAAGAATTTTGATGGGATCTTTAAGGGGATTGCATTAAATCTATAGTATTGCTATTTTTACTATGTTGATCCTCCCAATTCAAGAGCAAGGGAGATCCTTCCATTTTCTGGTATCCTCTTCAATTTCTTTCTTCAAAGACTTAAAGTTCTTGTCAAATAGGTCTTTCACTTCCTTGGTTAGAGTTACCCCAAGATATTTTATGCTATTTGTGGCTATTGTGAAAGGTGAAGCTTCTCTGATTTCTTTCTCTGCTTCCTTATCCTTTGTATATAGGAGGGCGACTGATTTTTTGGAGTTGATCTTGTATCCTGCCACGATACTAAAGGAGTTTATCAGCTGTAGGAGTTCTTTGGTGGAGTTTTTGGGGTCGCTTATGTACACTATCATATCATCTGCAAATAGCGAAAGTTTAACTTCTTCCTTTCCAATTCGAATCCCCTTGATCCCCTTGTTTTGTCTTATTGCTATTGCTAGAACTTCAAGCACTATATTGAAGAGATAAGGAGAGAGTGGACAGCCTTGTCGCGTTTCTGAATTTAGTGGGATGGCCTTGAGTTTCTCTCCATTTAATTTGATATTAGCTGTCAGCTTGCTGTAAATAGCCTTTATTATATTTAGGAATGACCCCTGTATCCCTAATCTCTCCAAGACCTTTATCATAAAGGGGTGCTGAATTTTGTCAAATGCTTTTTCTGCATCTAATGAGATGATCATATGGTTTTTATCCTTCAGTTTATTTATATGATGGATTACATTGATAGATTTTCGTATGTTGAACCAGCCCTGCATCTCTGGGATGAAGCCTACTTGATCGTAGTGGATAATTTTTCTAATGTGTTCTTGGATTCTGTTTGCCAGTATTTTATTGAGAATTTTTGCATCGATATTCATGAGTGAGATTGGCCTGTAATTCTCTTTCTTGGTTGGGTCTTTGTGTGGTTTAGGTATCAGGGTAATTGTAGCTTCATAAAAGGAATTTGGCAATGACTGTTCTGTTTCTATATTATGAAATACCTTAAGGAGTATAGGTATTAGGTCTTCTTGGAAGTTCTGGTAGAATTCTGCATTGAATCCATCTGGTCCTGGGCTCTTTTTGGTAGGGAGGTTTCTGATAACAGTTTCTAATTCTTCGCGACTAACAGGACGATTTAGAGCATTTACCTGGTCCTGGTTTAACTTTGGTATATGGTACTTATCTAAAAAAGTGTCCATTTCTTTTACATTTTCCAATTTTGTGGCATACAGTCTTTTGTAGTAAGATCTAATGATTCTCTGAATTTCCTCTGTGTCTGTGGTTATGTCCCCTTTTCATTTCTGATCTTATTAATTTGTGTGTTCTCTCTCTGCCGTTTGATTAGTTTGGCTAGGGGTTTGTCAATCTTGTTGATTTTCTCCAAGAACCAGCTTTTTGTTTCATTGATTCTTTGGATTGTTTTCTGTGTTTCTATTTTGTTGATTTCTGCCCTCAGTTTGATAATTTCCAGTCTTCTACTCCTCCTAGGTGAGTCTGCTTCTTTCTTTTCTAAAGCTTTCAGGTGTGCTGTTAAGTCTGCAATGTGTGCTTTCTCCATTTTTTTAAGTGGGCACTTACTGATATGAATTTTCCTCTTAGCACTGCTTTCATAGTGTCCCATAAGTTTGAGTATGTTGTGTCTTTATTTTCATTAAATTCAAGAAAGACTTTAAGTTGTTTCTTTATTTCTTCCTTGACCCAGGTGTGGTTCAGTAGTTGACTGTTCAGTTTCCATGAGTTTGTAGGCTTTCTGGGGGTAGCACTGTTGTTGAATTCTAATTTTAATCCATGATGATCTGATAAGATGCAGGTGGTTACTAATATGTTTTTGTAACTGTGGAAGTTTGCTTTGTTACCGAGTATGTGGTCAATTTTCGAAAAGGTTCCATGAGCCGCAGAGAAGAAGGTATATTCTTTCCTGTTTGGGTTGAATGTTCTATAGATGTCTGTTAAGTCCATTTGGTTCATCACCTCTATTAAGTCTCTTAATTCTCTGTTAGGTTTCTGTCGAATTGACCTGTCCATTGGTGAAAGAGGAGTGTTGAAGTCTCCCACTATCAGTGTGTTTGGTTTGATAGCTGCCTTGAGTTCTAGTAATGTTTCTTTTATATAAGTGGGTGCTTTTGTATTAGGGGCATAGATATTCAGGATTGAGACTTCATTCTGATAGATTTTTCCTGTAATGAGTATAAAGTGTCCCTTTCCATCTCTTCTGATTGATTTTAGTTTGAAGTCAACTTTGTTAGAAATTAGTATGGCCACACCCACTTGTTTCTTAGGTCCATTTGCTTGATAAACCTTTTCCCAACCCTTTACTCTGAGTAGATGTCTGTCTTTGTGGTTGAGGTGTGTTTCTTGTAAACAGCAGAATGTTGGATCCTGTTTTCGTATCCAATCTCTTAGCCTGTGCCTTTTTATAGGTGAATTGAGCCCATTGATATTAAGTGATATTAATGACCAGTGGATGTTCACTCCGGTTGTCATTTTTTATTTGGTAGTAGAGATTGTGTGTTTCCTTTCTTTGAGATGTGCTGGTGAAGGGTCGCTAGATGTCTGAGTTATTTTGGGCAATGCTGGACTCCTTTGTTTGTGAATTTCCTTCTATTACTTTCTATAAGGCTGGATTTGTGGCTATGTATTGTTTAAATTTGTTTTTATCCTGGAATATTTTGATTTCTCCATTTATAGTGAATGAAAGCTTGGCTGGGTATAGTAATCTGGGCTTGCATCCATGGTCTCTTAGTTCCTGCAAAACATCTATCCAGGACCTTCTGGCTTTCATGGTTTCCATAGAGATGTCAGGTGTTAGTCTGATAGGTTTACCTTTATATGTTACTTGACCTTTTTCCTTTGCAGCTCTTAATATTCTTTCTTTATTCTGTATGTTTTGTGTTTTGATTATAATATGATGAGGGGATGGTTTTTTTTGATCCAGTCTATTTGGTGTTCTGTAAGCTTCTTGAACCTTAATAGGAATATATTTCTTTAGGTTTGGAAAGTTTTCTTCTATAATTTTATTAAATATATTTTCTGGACCATTGAGCTGTAATTCTTGTCCTTCTTCTATGCCTATTATTCTTAGGTTTGGTCTTTTTATTGTGTCCCAGATTTCCTGAATGTTTTGTGATGAGAATTTGTTGGATTTTGCTGTTTTCTTTGATCAGTGCGTTTATTTTCTCTATGGTATCTTCAGAATCTGAGATTCTTCCTTCTATCTCTTGTATTCTGTTGGTTATGCTTGTTTCTATAGTCTCTGTTCGTTTACATAGATTTTCCATATCCAGCTGGCCCTCGGGTTGTGTTTTCTTCCTTGCCTCCACTTCAGTTTTCAAGTCTTGCACTGTTTCCATTATCTGTTTGATTGTTTTTTCTTGGTTTTCTAGGATATCATTTACGGATTTACTCACTTCTTCAAACTTTTTCTTATTCTTCTCATCCATTTCTTTAAGAGAGTTTTTCACCTCCTGTTTAAGGGACTCGATTACTTTCATAAAGTCAATTTTTTCTACTTCTTCTTGATTAGTGTTCGAGTCCTCCTGTTATAAGTTCGCTGGGTTCTGGTGTTTTCATGTTGTTTTTCAAATTGTTGGAGAAATTCTTGCATTGGCGCCTACCCATTTCTTCCTCTGAATAATCCCCTTTGGGTCTTCGTTTAGAAGTTCAATTCACCCCAATGAATTCAATTCACTCACCCCAATGAATGATGGATCTTCTGGTAGACTGTCAGGTCTCCTTGCAGGTCAAGCAGCTCGCTGACAAAGGGCCTACCTTGCTGCAGGCAGGCTAATGAAGGAGGGGACCTCCCACCGGCCTGGGTGAACTCAATTCCAGGTCCCCGGTGCCCAAACAGGCTGAGCTGTGGGATTTTGTGGCCCCAAAGACGGGAGGATGGGGGGGTTCTGGGTGCAAACTGGGAATGGACAGGAAGAGAGAGGCAGTATCCGGGGAGAATAACCCCTGCAGGAAGAGCAGAAGTTTGTGTGGGGAGGGGGCAGTTAGGGATGTCAGTGGTCCCTCTCCGGGCAGCAGCCGCGGTTCAGGCACTCACTCCTCACTCACCCCAATGAATGATGGATCCTCTGGCAGACAGTCAGGTCTCCTTGCAGGCCAAGCAGCTCAGTGACAAAGGGCCTACCTTGCTGCAGGCAGGCTAATGAAGCAGAGGACCTCCCACCGGCCTGGGTGCACTCAATTCCAGGTCCCCGGCTCCCAACAGGGTGGGCTTTGGGATTTTTTGGCCCCAAAGATGGGAGGATGAATCGGGGGTGGGGGATTCTGCGTGCAAGCTGGGAAGGGACAGGAAGAGAGAGGCAGTATCTGGGGAGAATAACCCCCCAATGAATGATGGATCCTCTGGCAGACTGTCAGGTCTCCTTGCAGGCCAAGCAGCTCACTGACAAAGGGCATACCTTGCTGCAGGCAGGCTAATGAAGGAGGGGACCTCCCACCGTCCTGGGTGCACTCAATTCCAGGTCCCGGGCGCCAAACAGGCTGAGCTGTGGGATTTTGTGGCCCCAAAGACTGGAAGATGAGGCGGAGGGGGGGTTCTGGGTGCAAGCTGGGAAGGGACAGGAAGAGAGAGGCAGTATCCGGGGAGAATAACCCCTGCAGGAAGAGCAGGAAGTGTGTGTGCATGGGGGGGGTGGGGAATGTAGGTGGTCCCTCTCCGGGCAGCTGCCGCGGTTCAGGCACTCACTCACCCCAATGAATGATGGATCCTCTGGCAGACAGTCAGGTCTCCCTGCAGGCCAAGCAGCTCAGTGACAAAGGGCCTGCCTTGCTGCAGGCAGGCTAATGAAGGAGGGGACCTCCCACCGGCCTGGGTGCACTCAATTCCAGGTCCCCGGCGCGCAAACAGGCTGAGCTGTGGGATTTTGTGGCCCCAAAGATGGGAGGATAAGGCGGGGGGCGGGTTCTGGGTGCAAGCTGGGAAGGGACAGTTTGTTTAAGATTTATACAGGTACCTGAGTGAGTCAGACTCCAGAACACCAGTACATATCTTTCAATTTTCTGTGTATATTAGATACAAATACAACAACTTTTCCACACCTCAAATACACTTACTATGCTTTTATATTATTTACATAAAATTTAAGCCATTTTCACTTTTTATGCAAATGAATTGACTATTGGTCCATGTCAGGAATTCAACTCATGAGATATATGTCATTCACTCAGAAAAAAGCAATGAAAAGAGAAGCTCTGGGTACATAAAGAACTTGTTTATACTGTTACAAGCTAAGTGCCATCCATTACCTGAGTGTCCAAACCATAGAAGAATTCTAAAAAGTGGTTTTCTGTATCCAGAACATCAACCTTTTCATTCAATAATTATTTTGTCAGTATCTAATATTTGGTTTGATATTTGACACCAGGTCAGGTATTGCTCCATGGGCAGTCCTGGCCTTGAGCTCACATCCCTCCTCCTTTCTCTGTCTCTCAAGTTATGAGATCCACAGCTCACCACATTAACACACAAGGCTTGCAATCTTCACACCTGACCTCAATATTTGAGGCTTTTAAATGGTTCTGCAATGACAAGGAGGGTCAAAAACAAGTGGAATACACTGATACATCTCGAACCAAGCTCCTCTGTCTATTTATCTATAGGTTACAAGGATGAGCATTACTTATGTTGTATACAGAATAGAAGCATCAAATAGCGAGAATATTAACTAAATTTCATGTAACATCAATGAAAATGATTAACCTTGTACATTTCTACCCTACATAGGAAACAGCTTAAAATCACTTTGTAAGATTACTCTTTTTACCTACATTTTCTGTAATCATGCTGATTCTGCAAGGAAGGCTGGCCTCTGTTGGTAATTTTGCAAATCTCATCACCAGAGAATATTTATTAGAACACTGCGGCATTGACTTTCTGCTCTTGCTGTGCCTAGGATGTTTCACCTGAATCAACTCAGCTGTCAACAGCCACACATTCGTGCTGAAATGCAACACTCTGCGACATAAGGCACTTGGGGTAGAGAAAAGTAATAACGAATCTTCTTAAGAAGACGGAGCAACTGAGTTCTATGACTTTCCATTTTTTTTTTTTTTTTGGATTCGGTACCGGGCTAATTCGATATTTAGGTACAGAAGTAGAAAAAAAAGTAACAGTAATTAAAATAACCTTTTTTCCAAAGATGATGAAACATTTCTCACAGGCCCCAGTAAGATCCACAAGACAGGGGTTCACATTTCCTGGAAGAAGGAAAGGTGAGAAGTATAAGTGAATGACCTGAGCCCCACCCATCATCTGGCTCTGCAGCCAAAGTCTTTTAGTCCAAAGCACATAGAGCCGAGTTGTGGTGACAAGGACTTCCACTGCACACAGAGAAAAATTCAATAACAGTGAATTCTCACCCTGTTCCTTTAAAATATCATAAGGTTTCATAAGGTTTTTGAGCAGCATTAAACAACAAACTTTCAAACAATGCATTTTAGTATCTGAGGATTTCATACATAAATATAGTGTACATTTATCATAGTCCCCTTAATTTCTCCAGATCCTCCATGATTTCAAAATCAGCTGTGAGATCATTCCATGTCCATACTCTCATGTATGTAGGGCTATCAACCTAATGTTGCTCCACTTACCCTTACATCAGCAGCAGAAGAAAAGTTGACTCTTCTTCCTCTAGAAACCATCAACTGTCAAAATCTCAGTCAGGGGAGGGGCCAGTGAGCTCCTTTCCTTTCCATGCTAGAATACTGAGTGCATTGCTCACAGAGGTCCTAAGAGCAGCAGGACTCTCAAGTCCAGAAGACAGAGCTTCATTGCAATTCTATGGCATCTGGATCTAAAATCTTTTCATCCTTCTTCCAGGATGGGGTCTGAGCCTCAGAGGAAGGTGCAATATGAATTTGTGCCTGTGAACTCCACAGGCACTTCTCTGAGTTTTGAGTTTCCTTGGGAAACACAGGTTCCTGCATTACAGAACTTCTCTGATGAGGAGTGAGAGCTCACTAACATTTGAGTATAGAGATGTGAAGTCAGAGGGCAGTCTGAGATGAACATTAATATAATAATTGTGGTAGAACCACCCTGGGAGCCTGGGAGTTTAATGGGCATAGGTTTTCTACAGATTAAAGTTATGAGATTATATGTGATTATGTGTTTCAACAACACATCATGAATGAAAAAAATTACCAAAAAAATAAATAAATAAAAAAGAACAAGCAAGAGGAAAGAGAGAAAGAAGGTGAATATTCTCAGTTCTGCAGGTGGAAAGATAAAGAGCAAGCCGCCAGCATCCAGATCCCAGCGTCTCAGACAGTTTGCTGTTGTCCTCTCACACAGTGATTGATAGAAGAGAAATGATGACAGACACCATGTGATGACATGGCACTGAGGTGCCACTAAAATCAGGAATAAGAGAAGGCTGTCCACTCTCCATATGTCTTCAACATAGTCCTTGAAGTTTTGGCAATAGCAATAAGGCAACAACAAAAGAAGATCAAGGGGATTCAAACTGGAAAGGAAGAAGTGGAGACATTTTCTTAAGGGATTATTTGTGTGTGTCTGTGTGTGTGTATAGGCCCGGCCCACTGTGTGTGGTGCTGACCCTGGAAAAGTCGTCCTGCACCGTATAAATAAAGCAAGCTGTGCAAGCCAGTATGCTGCTTTCCTCCACGGTTCCTGCCCCAAATTCCCAAACTGGGGGATCACGGCCTGAAAGTTGTGAGATGAAAAATCCTTTCCTCAGCTGAGTTGGTTTGGATTCCTGCTTTGTCACAGCAACAGAAAAGGAAGCCAGGACAAGACCTTCACAGGAAAGGATTAGGACAGTAAGTAGAGCACCCCACAGTGTAGGGGACACAGGAAAAGGCACCTTAACTTAGTACCATCCCCGACCCTCTCCCTAGCATTCCCACCAACTGAGTACTTTAATATCCATCAGAGTCATTTAAAGGCCTTGTTGAAACAGACTGCTAGACTTGCTGTCCAGAGATTCCGATTCTTAGGTCTGGAGGAGAAGTCAGATGTCACCCTTGTAACAAGTTCCTAGGTGAAAGCTGTTTTTAGTGGGACAAGAACTTCACTTTAAAGGGTGCACAAGGCTTCAAAACAAAATGAAAATAGAGCCTAGAACAGAAGGTACAGATGTTTAGAGATGTCAAGTTCGAAATCACCACCTTAGCATCCTAATTCTTGACTACATAAGGATAGCTTTTAGGCAGCAGAATGTCTGAGAAGAGTGCTGGCCCAAGTCCACCGTTGCAGTCCATTAAGAAGGCAGAAAGGAAGACAAGGTCCTGGGACAGGCAAGCAGAAGGTCCTGCACTGCTGGACTCTCCCTGCACTTGGTCACCCAGTCCAGAGCATGGCTCTTACCACTCTCATCAACACTGCCACAAAATTGGAAAATGCAAAAGAAATGGACTTTTTTAAGATAAGTACCATATACCAAAGTTAAACCAGGACCAGGTGAACAGTCTAAATAGTCCTGTTAGTCACGAAGAATTAGAAACTGTTATCAAAAACCTCCCTACCAAAAAAAGCCCAGGACCAGATGGATTCAATGCAGAATTCTACCAGAACTTCCAAGAAGACCTAATACCTATACTCCTTAAGGTATTTCATAATATAGAAACAGAACAGTCATTGCCAAATTCCTTTTATGAAGCTACAATTACCCTGATACCTAAACCACACAAAGACCCAACCAAGAAAGAGAATTACAGGCCAATCTCACTCATGAACATCGATGCAAAAATTCTCAATAAAATACTGGCAAACGAATCCAAGAACACATTAGAAAAATTATCCACTACGATCAAGTAGGCTTCATCCCAGAGATGCAGGGCTGGTTCAACATACGAAAATCTATCAATGTAATCCATCATATAAATAGAACTGAAGGATAAAAACCATATGATCATCTCATTAGATGCAGAAAAAGCATTTGACAAAATTCAGCACCCCTTTATGATAAAGGTCTTGGAGAGATTAGGGATACAGGGGTCATTCCTAAATATAATAAAGGCTATTTACAGCAAGCTGACAGCTAATGTCAAATTAAATGTAGAGAAACTCAAGGCCATCCCACTAAATTCAGGAACGCGACAAGGCTGTCCACTCTCTCCTTATCTCTTCAATATAGTGCTTGAAGTTCTAGCAATAGCAATAAGACAAAACAAGGGGATCAAGGGGATTCGAATTGGAAAGGAAGAAGTTAAACTTTCGCTATTTGCAGATGATATGATAGTGTACATAAGCGACCCCAAAAACTCCACCAAAGAACTCCTACAGCTGATAAACTCCTTTAGTATCGTGGCAGGATACAAGATCAACTCCAAAAAATCAGTCGCCCTCCTATATACAAAGGATAAGGAAGCAGAGAAAGAAATCAGAGAAGCGTCACCTTTCACGATAGCCACAAATAGCATAAAATATCTTGGGGTAACTCTAACCAAGGAAGTGAAAGACCTATTTGACAAGAACTTTAAGTCTTTGAAGAAAGAAATTGAAGAGGATACCAGAAAATGGAAGGATCTCCCTTGCTCTTCGATTGGGAGGATCAACATAGTAAAAATGGCAATTCTACCAAAGGCAATCTATAGATTCAATGCAATCCCCATCAAGGTCCCAACAAAATTCTTCACAGATCTTGAGAGGACAATAATCAACTTTATATGGAAAAATAAGAAACCCAGGATAGCCAAAACAATCTTAAACAATAAAGGATCTTGTGGAGGCATTACCATCCCTTACTTCAAACTCTATTACAGAGCTACAGTAATGAAAACAGCTTGGTATTGGCATAAAAATAGAGAAGTCGACCAATGGAATCGAATGGAAGACCCAGATCTTAACCCACAAACCTATGAACACCTGATTTTCGATAAATGAGCTAAAAGTACACAATGGAAGAAAGAAAGCATCTTCAACAAATGTTGCTGGCATAACTGGATGTCAACCTGTAGCAGAATGAAAGTAGATCCATATCTATCACGATGCACAAAACTCAAGTCCAAATGGATTAAAGACCTCAATATCAATCTGAACACACTAAACCTGATTGAGGAGAAAGTGGGAGGTACTCTACAACATATGGGCATAGGAGACCACTTCCTACGTATAACCACAGCAGCACAGACATTAAAGGCAACATTGAATAAATGGGACCTACTGAAGCTGAGTTGCTTCTGTAAAGCAAAGGACATTGTCACTAAGACAAAAAGGCAGCCTACTGACTGGGAAAATATCTTCACCAACCCCGCAACAGACAAAGGTCTGATCTCCAAAATATATAAGGAACGCAAGAGACTAGACTTCAAAATGCTAATGAACCCAATTAAAAAATGGGGCACTGAACTGAACAGAGAATTCTCAACAGACGAAGTTCGAATGGCCAAAAGACACTTAAGGTCATGCTCAACTTCCTTAGCGATCAGGGAAATGCAAATCAAAACAACTTTGAGATACCATCTTACACCTGTCAGATTGGCTAAAATCAAAAACACGAATGACAGCCTTTGCTGGAGAGGATGTGGAGTAAGGGGTACACTTATCCATTGCTGGTGGGAATGCAAACTCGTGAAACCACTTTGGAAAGCAGTGTGGTGGTTTCTCAGGAAATTCAGGATCAACCTACCCCAGGACTCAGCAATTCCACTCTTGGGAATATACCCAAGAGATGCCCTATCATATTACAAAAGCATTTGTTCAACTATGTTCACAGCAGCATTATTTGTAATAGCCAGAACCTGGAAACAACCTAGATGCCCTTCAATGGAGGAATGGATGAAGAAAGTGTGGAATATATACACATTAGAGTACTACTTAGAGGTAAAAAACATTGGCATCTTGAATTTTGCATGCGAATGGATGGAAATAGAAAATACTATTCTGAGTGAGGTAACCCAGACCCAAAAAGATGAACATGGGATGTAGTGACTCATAATTGGTTTCTAGCCATAAATAAAGAACATTGAGCCTATAATTCATGATCCTAGAGAAGGTAAATAAGAAGGTGAACCCAAAGAAAACATAGAGTTACCCGCCTGTATATTGGAAGTAGACAAGATTGCGGGGCAAAAATTGGGAACTTGAGGGTGGGGTGGGACGGGGGTAAGGGGAGATGGGGAGAGAAAAATGTGAAGGGGAGGATGGGGAGAGCTTGGGGGAATGGGATGGTTGGGATATAGGAAGGATGGATATGGGAGCAGGGAAGTATATATCTTAATTAAGGGAGCCATTTTAGAGTTGGCAAGAGACTTGACTATAGAGGAGTCCCCGGGTGTCCAGGGAGATGCCCCCAGCTAGTTCCTTGGGCAGCTGAGGAGAGGGA
Organism: Arvicola amphibius; assembly: GCF_903992535.2. Lineage (NCBI taxonomy): Eukaryota > Metazoa > Chordata > Mammalia > Rodentia > Cricetidae > Arvicola > Arvicola amphibius. The sequence continues at coordinate 123,050,556 of NC_052058.2, read as the reverse complement.
GCTGGAAATGGCCCGATCCTATAGCTATACTGATTAATATCTTGCATATCACCATAGAACCTTCATCTGGCATTGGATGCAGTTAGAGACAGAGCCCCACATTGGAGCACCGGACTGAGCTCCCAAGGTCCAAATGAGGAGCTGAAGGAGGGAGAACATGAGCAAGGAAGTCAGGACCGTGAGGGGTGCACCCACCCACCGAGATGGTGGGGCTGAGCTAATCGGATCACCAAGGCCAGCTGGACTGGGACTGAAAAAGCACGAAATAAAACCGGACTCCCTGAACATGGCGGACAATGAGGGTTGCTGAGAAGCCAAAAGCAATGACACTGGATTTTGATCCTACTACATATACTGGCTTTGTGGGGGGCGGCTAGCCTGTTTGGATGCTCACCTTACTAGACCCGGATGGAGGGGGGAGGACCTTGGACTTCCCACAGGGCAGGGAACCCTTACTGCTCTTCGGACAGGAGAGGGAGACTGGAGGGGGAGAGGAGAAGGTAAATGGGAAGCAGGGAGGAGGCTGATATTTTTAATAAAAAAAACCAGTTGGGAAAAGGTTTTCCAATCAAATGGGCTTAAGAAAAAAGCAGGTGTAGCTATCCTAATAACTAACAAAAATAGATTTCAAACTAAAATCAATCAGAAGTGATGGAGAAGGACACTTTATACTCATAACAGGACCAATCCATCAAGATGTAATCTCAAACCTGAACATCTATGCCTCTAATACAAGCACCTACATATGTAAAAAAAAATTACTAAAACTAAAATCGCAATGCAAACCCCACACACTAATGGTCGGACACAAAGAAGCTAAAATTATACAATGGAAAAAAAAAGAAAGTATCTTCAACAAATGGTGCTGGCATAACAAGGATGTCAACATGTAGAAGACTGAAAATAGATCCATATCTACCCCCATGCACAAAACTCAAGTCCAAATGGATTAAGGACCTCAATAAAAATCTGACCACACTGAATTTGATAGAAGAGAAAGTGGGAAGTAGTCTTCAATGCATGGGCAAAGGAAACCCCTCCCTAAATATAACCCCAGTAGCAGAGACACTGAGAGCAACAATAAATAAATGGGACCTCTTGAAACTGAAAAGCTTCTGTAAAACAAAAGACACAGTCAATAAGATAAAAAGGCAGCCTACTGAATGAAAAAAATCTTTACCAATCCTGTTGAAGGAAGGCTTGCTTGTTTGTCATGGCTGTCCAGCCAAAAAATAACCACTCAGAACACCATATTATTTGCAATATCGTTTGACCAATAGCTTAAGCGTATTTCTGCTAAATCCATATCCTAAACTAACCCATCTGTATTATTCTGTCTATCGCCATATGGCAGTGGCTTACTGAAAAAAGTTCAGCATGTTTGACTCTGGTGGCTTATCCATGGCTTCTCCCTACTCCGCTCTTCTTTCTCTCAGCATTCAGCTTAGTTTTCCCTGTCAACCTAAGTTCTGCCTTGCTACATGCCCAAAACAGTTTTTATGATTCATTAATGGTAATCACAGCATACAGAAGGGACTCCCATATCACCCTCCCTTTTCTGTATGTATTTAACATAGTAAACTTACATATGACAAAACAGGTATAAAGAAAGAATTACAGTCACAATATTTATATCTACTTTACCTTTTATCATAAATAAAAAACTATAACTAAATTCTTCAATTGCATCAAAAGCTCCAGAGGGATATAATATTACCCAAGTAAACAGGAAGTGCATTGTAAGCAACTTCCAAAACTCTAGAATTAATAGAGACATCTCGCTGCCTGGATAGTCTCCCAAAGTTCTTCTGTACTACAAGGGCATCTGTCTACAGCCTATAGTCCCATAGTATCTGACAGACTTTCCATAAAGCTGGAAATTTCAAAGACAGTGCCACCTATACTGGCAGTCTGTCAGTCACTTTTTTCTGTGTCCTGCAGAATATCTAGCAGACTCTTTGATAAAGCAGGAACCCCGAAGGATGGTTTCACCTTTAGGCAAGTTCAGCAGTCATTTCTCTGTGGATCTTGCATGTCCAGTTCATTAAGCAGTCCAGGCAAGAGCAGTTTCTTTCCCAAATGGTTAATGGACTCCATGAGAAGCCTCTTCAATGCCCATCTTCTTCTTGAAGTAGATTGCAGTTGCCAGGAGCATATGTGTCTCAATGTTATGATAAGTACTAAATTCTTTTTTAATTGATATTCATTGAGCTCTACATTTTTCTCTGTTCCCATCCCTGCCTCTCTTCTCCCCTCTTCAGCCCTCCTCCAAGGTCCCCATGCTCCCAATTTACTCAGGAGATCTTGTCATTTTCTACTTTCTACTTCCCATGTAGATTAGATCTATGTAAGTCTCTCTTAGCGTCTGCATTGTTGACTAAGTTCTCTGGGATTGTGGTCTGTAGGCTGGCTTTCTTTGCTTTATGTTTAAAAACCACCTATGAGTGAGTACATGTGATAATTGTCTTTCTATGTCTGAGTCACCTCACTCAAAAGTTTTCTAGCTCCATCCATTTTCCTGAAAAATTCAAGCTGTTGTTATTTTTCTCTGCTGTGTAGTACTCCATTGTGTAAATATACCACATTTTCCTTATCCATTCTTCGGTCGAGGGGCATAAGTTGTTTCCAGGTTCTGGCTATGCCAAACAAAGCTGCTGTGAACATAGTTGAGCACATGTCCTTGTGGCACGATTGAGCATCCTTTGGATACATACACAAAAGCTGTATTACTGGGTCTCGAGGAAGGTTGTTTCCCAATATTCTGAGAAATTGCCACACTGACATCCAAAGGGGTTGTATCAGTTTGTATTCCCACCAGCAATGCAGAAGCGTTCCCTTTTCCTCACAACCTCTCCAGCATAAATTGTCATTAGTGTTTTTGATCTTGGCCATTCTTACAGGTCTAAGATGGAATCTGAGTTGTTTTGATTTGCATTTCTCTGATGTTGAACATTTCCTTAAGTTTCTTTCAGCCATTTTTGAATTCTCTGTTGAGAGTTCTCTGTTTAGGACTGTACTCCATTTTTTTTTTATTAGATTATGTGTTCTTTTGGTGTCCAATTTCTTGAGTTCTTTGTATAGTTGGAGATTAGTCCTCTGTCTGATGTGGGGTTAGTGAAGATCTTTTCCCATTCTGTAGGCTTTCCTTTTGTCTTGTTGACCATATCCTTTCCTTTACAGACACTTTTTACTTTCAGGAGAAACCATTTATAAATTGTTTCTCTCAGTATCTGTGCTGTTGGTGTTTTATCTAGGAAGTGGATCCCTGTGCCAATGCATTCAAGTGTACTTCCCACTTTCTCTTCTATAAGGTTCAGTGTGGCTTCATGTTGACGTCTTTGATCCATTTGTGCTTGAGTGTTGTGCATGGTGACAGATGTGGGTGTATTTTCATTCTTCTACGTGTGGATATCCAGTTATGCCAGCACAACTTGTTAAATATGCTTTATTTTTTACATTTGATTTTTTTTCTTCTTTATAAAAGATCAGGTGTTCAGGGATGTGTGGATTGATATCTGGGTCTTCTATTCAGTTCCATTGGTCCTCCTGTCTGTTCTTATGTCAATACAAGGCTGTTTTCAGTAGTGTAGCTGTGTAGTAGAGTTTGAAGTCAGGAATTGTGATGCCTTCAGAAGTTCTTTTATTGTACAGGATTGTTTTGGAGATCCCGGGTTTTTTCCTTTTCTAAAGTTTTTTACTTTATAAAGAGTACCGATCTTTAGAGGTCTTGAAGAATTTTGCAGGGATTTTGATGGGCATTGTGTTGAATTTGTAGATTGCTTTTGGTAAGATTGCCATCTTTACTATGTTAATTCTGCCTACCAAAGAGCATGGGATATCTTTCCACTTTCTGGTGTCTTCTTCAATTTCTTTCTTCAAAGATTTAAAGTTCTTGTCATACATACAAGTCTTCCACTTGTTTGGTTGGAGTTCCTCTCAGATATTATGCTATTTGTGGCTATTGTGAAGGGTGTTGATTATCTGATTTCTTTCCTAGTCCTTTTATCATCTGTGTATAGGAGGGCTACTGATTTTTTTGAGTTAATCTTTTATTCTGCTACATTGCTGAAAGTGTTTATGAGTGGTAGAATTTTGGGAATCACTTATGTAAACTATCATATCATCAGCAAACAGTGAGAGTTTGACTTCTTTTCCAATTTGTATCCCCTTGATCTCCCTTTGGTGTCTTACTGCTCTAGCTAGGACCTCAAGAACTATATTGAATAGATATGGAGAGAGTAGACAATCTTGTCTTGTTCCTGATTTCAGTGGAATTGCTAATAGTTTCTCTCCATTTAGTTTGATGTTGGCTGTTGGCTTGCTGTATATTGCCTTAATTATGTTTAGGTATTCCTTGTATCCCTACAAGAGCTTTATCATAAAGGGATGTTGTATTTTGTCAAAAGCTTTTTTGGCATCTAATGAGATGTTCATGTGGTTTTTATTTTTCAGCTTGTTTATATGGTGGATTACATTGACAGATTTTCATTTGTTGAACCATTCCTGCATCTGTGGGATGAATCTGACTTGATCATGGTGGATGATGGTTCAAATGCGTTCTTGGATTCAATTTGCCAGTATTTTATTTATTATTTTTGCATTAATGTTCATGAGTTAGATTGATCTGTAATTGTCTTTCTTAGTAATGTCTTTCCGTGGTTTGGGTATCAGGGTAATTGTAGCCTCATAAAAAGAGTTTGGCAATGGGGGCTGGAGAGATGGCTCAGAGGTTAAGAGCACTGCCTGCTCTTCCAAAGGTCCTGAGTTCAATTCCCAGCAACCACATGGTGGCTCACAACCATCTGTAATGGGGTCTGGTGCCCTCTTCTGGCCTACAGGCATACACACGGACAGAATATTGTATACATGATAAATAAATAAAACATTTTTAAAAAAGCGTTTGGCAATGCTCCTTCTGTTTCTTTTGTGTGGAATAACTGGAGAAATATTGGTATTAGTTCTTCTTTGAAAGTCTTGTAGAATTCTGAGCTGAAACCATCTGGTCCTGGGCTTTTTGTGGTTTGGAGACTTTTGATGACTGTTTCTATTTCTTCAGCAGTTATAGGTCTGTTTAATTTGCTTATCCGGTCTTGATTTAATTTTGGTAAGTGATATTTATTCAGAAAGTTGTCCATTTTCTTTAAGTTTTCCAATTTTGTGGAGTACAGTTTTTTGAAATACAACCTGATGATCTTCTGTATTTCCTCCATGTATGTTGTCATGTCTCCCTTTTCATTTCTGATTTTGTTAATTTGGATATTCTCTCCACCTTTTGGTTAGTTTGGATAAAGGTTTGTCTATTTTGTTGATTATCTCCAAGAATCAACTCTTTGTCTCATTGATTCTTTGTATTGTTTACTTTGTTTCTATTTTGTTGATTTCAGCTTTCACTTTGATTATATCCTGTTGTCTAGTTCTCTTAGGTGAGTTTGCTTCATTTTGTTCTAAAGTTTTATAATTTTCTGTTAATTCATTAGTGTGGGATTTTTCCAGCTTCTTTATGTAGGCATTTAATGCTATGCACTTTCCTCTTAACACTGCCTTCACTGTGTTCCATAAATTTGGGTATGTTGTGTGGTCATTTTCATTTAATTTTAGGAAGTCTTTAATTTCCCCCTTTATTTCTTCCTTGACCGATTGATGACACAGGTGAGCATTGTTTAATCTCCATGTGTTTGTGGGTTTTCTGGAATTAGTATTGCTGTTGACTTCTAGTTTTAAACCATGGTGATCTGATAAGGTACATTGGGTTATTCCAATTTTTTTTGTATTTCTTGAGGTTTGTTTTGTTACTGAGTATGTGATCAAATTGTGAGAGGATTCCGTGAGGTGCTGAGAAGGTATATTCTTTTCTGTTTTGGACGGAATATTTTATGTCTGTTAAGTACATTTTAGTCATAACATGTTAGTTCTCTTATTTCTCTATTCATATTTTGTCTGATTCACCTGTGCAGTGGTGAGTGTTGACATTTCCCGCTATTAGTGTATGGAATGTTTAATGTATGATTTAAACTTTAGAAGTGTTTCTTAAAATATAATGGTGCCTTTGTATTTGGGGCATAGATGTTCAATATTAAAGTTTACTCTTGATGAATTTTTCCTGTGACTAATATGGAATGTCCTTCTTTGTTTCTTTTGATTGGTTTTATGTTGAAGACTATTTTGATGGATATTAGGATAGCTGTACCTGCTTCTTTCTTATGTCCATTTGATTGTTATTTTTCCCCAACCCTTTACTCTGAGACAATGTCTGTCATTGAGGTTGATATGTTTTTTATTTTTTTAAATATTTATTTATTAAGTACAGAGTGTTCTGCCTGCATGTATACCTGCAGGGCAGAAGAGGGCACCAGATCTCATTACAGATGGTTGTGAGCCACCATGTGGTTGCTGGGACTTGAACTCAGGACCTCTGGCAGAGCAGCCAGTGCTCTTAATCTCTGAGCCATCTCTCCAGCCCGATATGCGTTTCTTGTATGAGGAAGAAGGATGGATTCTATTTTTGTGTCCAATCTGTTAGCCTGTGCCTTTTTATAGGTGTGTTTAGTTCACTTACATCAAGGAATATTAATGACCAGTGATTGCTATCTCCTGTTAATTTAGTTTTCATTGTAGGTGATGTTAATTCATGAATTTTTTTCATTCATTGGGATTTGCTGTTATGACATCATCAATTGTCTGTGTTTTTGTTGGTTTGGCTTTCTTCCTTGGGTTTTGGAGTTTTCCTTCTAGTATTTTGTGTATGGCTGTGTTTGTGTCTAAGAATTGGTGAAATCTAGACTTGTCATGGAATATCTTGTTTTGTCCTTCTATGGTGATTGATAGTTTTGCTGGGTATAGTAGTCAGTGCTGGCATCCGTGGTCTCTTCATGTCTGCATAATGCTTGACCATGACCTTCTGGCTTTCATTGTCTCCAGTGAGAAGTCAGGTGTAATTTTGATAGGTCTACTTTAATATGTTGTTTGGCCTTTTTCCTTTGCAGCTCTTAATATTCTTTCTTTACTCTGTATGTTTAGTATTTTGATTATTATGTGTCAAGAGAACTTTTTTTGGATCCAGTCTATTTGGTGTTCTGTAAGCTTCTTGTATCTTCACAGGCATATCTTTCTTTAGGTAAGGAAAGTTTTCTTCTATGATTTTGTTAAATAAATTTTCCATGCCTTTGAGTTGAACAACTTCTCCTTCTTCTATACCTATTATTCTAAGATTTGGCCTTTTCATGATGTCCCATATTTCCTGGATATTTGTGGTTAAGCTGTTCTTAGATTTAATGTTTTCTTTAACTGATGAGTCTTTTTCTTCTATTGTATCTTCAGCGCTTGAGATTCTCTCTTCTGTCTCTTGTATTCTGCTGTTCATGCTTGCATTTGTGGTGCCTGACCTTTTGCTCATGATTTCTGTTTCTATAATTCCTTTGGCTTGTGTTTTCTTTATTGTTTCTATTTCAGTTTTCAAATCCTGAATAGTTTCTTTTATATGTTTGATTTCTTTTTCTTGGTTTTCTTTAAGTGATTTGCTGATGTCTTTCAATTTTTGTTTGCCTTTTCCTCCATTTCTTTAAGGGAATTTCTCATTTCATCTTTAAGAATTTCAAACATTTTCTTGTATTTATTTTTAAGTCATTTTCTTCTGGTTCATCCATATTTGGTTATTCAAGTCTTGCTGTTGTAGGGTCTTTAGGTGATGTAGGTGGGTCTTCTTTCTATCTGTTGCTTTCATTGGTTAATTAATAAAGAAAACTGCTTGGCCTGATAGGTCAGAATATAGGTAGGCGGAGAAGACAGAACAGAATGCTGGGAGGAAGAAGGCAGTGAGACAGTCGTCATGAAGACAGCCACCAGGTCAGACATGCTGAATCTTTCCCGGTAAGCCACCACCTTGTGGTGCTACACAGATTATTAGAAATGGGTTAAGCAAGATGTGAGAGTTAGCCAGTAAGAGGCTAGAGCTAATGGGCCAAGCAGTGTTTAAATGAATACAGTTTTCGTGTAATTATTTCGGGGCATAAGCTAGCCAGGCGGCTGGGAGCCAGGCAGGAATGCAGCCTGCTGCTCCTACTACATTTAAGTTTTACTGGTGTTGTGTTGTTCTTGTGGTATAGCGTGTGATCTTACCTTTTCTACTCATCTTTTCCTCTAATAGGTGTAGTTGGGTCTGTCTGAGATTCTCTTGAATAATCTTCTAGGTGCCAGCGAGTCCAAAGCTCAGGTGGTTGTTCCTACTGGTACAGTTGGTGTCACAGTTCTAGTTACCTTGTTTACTCGGTGTTTCTGGACACAGCTCAGTGCTCCTGTGCTTTGCTCTTCTCCCTTGTGCTGTCTCAGGCCTACTTTGGCCTAGGTTTCTGGATTTGATCTGTTTCTGAAAATCCTATTCTGGATCTCCTCCTGTAGAAGTCCTTGGCTTGGAGTTGGATCTGTCCTGGTGGAGATCACTGGCTCTGGATCTGCTTGCTGGCTCAATCCTGATCCGCCAGTGTCCCGGGACTGGGTTGGCTCCCAGGACTGTATTTGCTACTGGCTTCTGATCCAGGTGGAGCTTGTTCACTATCTGTCCTAGGTAGCTTCTTCTGTCTCAGTCTGGTTCTGGTGGAGATCACTGACTCTGGGTCAAGTTGCTGGTTCATCTTGGTCTGCCAGTGTCCCAGGACTGGGTTGGCTTCTGGGACTGGATTTGCTCCTGGCTTCTGCTTCCTCAGGACCTCTCTGTCCTAGGTAGCTCATTCAGAGCCACTCCTGAGGAATTTGTTGCCCAAGGTGGAGTTCCTTGCCTCAGGGAAAATGTGGCCTAGGTTACTGGCTTTGGCCTGTATCTATAAATCCTGGTATGGATTACCTCCTGCACAAGTCCCTGGGTTGGAGTTGGACTTGGAAAGGTTTCTGGCTCCAGTCTACTGCCTTGAAGTTCCTAGGCTCAGGTGTACCCGGACCCACAGAGAACCTGCTTACTGCCTCAGAGATCACAGACTCATGCTTCGACCCGCAGAGGTTCAAGGTTCCTGCTTATTCCCTTTGCTGTCCCAGACCAATTCCCGGACCCACAGAGGTCCTGGCTCATACCTACGCCCTCTGAGGACCCAGACTCACGCCTGGTTTTGCCATGATGTCTGGTTTATTTCTATTCCCTCAGAGGGCCCAGGTTCACTCATGCCCAGACTTGCAAGGTCCAGGCTCAGGCCTAGTTCCTGGGAGGTCCTGGACTCAAGGCCAAACCCACCAGTGTCCTGGCTTAGGTCTACTCCCTTGAAGGTCCCAGATTCACATCCAGAGCCTCAGCGGTCTCTCTAAATTCTTAAAACATTTTAAATGCCATAGTCTGTAGTCTTTGAAAGGTTTGAAAAATACCTATCTATCTGAAATACATCTCTGTACATCTAGAAGATCTAACTAACATGACTAGAAGCTTGACTATTATAGATGAGTATCTATTCAATTATATTTCTTAATTATACATTACATTTTAAATCTACTACACAAACACAATACCTTAATCAAGATCAGAAATACATATACATATAACAAAATAAACCTTAAATTTGTATCAATAAACCAGGATCCATACCAAAGCAAATTATTCATATCTAAAGTATATTCCCTTTTAAATATAAAGAAACATTTATAGACAATATTTGGGAATATGGGCATTGTTTTCTCCATACTGCTTCCTACAGATTGTTGAGCACAGTAAGTTTTTGAGGTGTTCACGGTGGCCCTCAGTAAGTTTTGTTCCATCTAACCACACCAGTCTGGGAGAAATCCATAGGTTCTTATCCTCTGTGGAAACAAGAAAAGAACCTCTTTTCCAAAGCAACATGTCCTTAGACCCAAATTTGGAAGTCATGATACCTTAATAGTATACATGCTGGTGTAGTTTAGCAGTCCATACAATGAAATGTCTTTCTGTACTTAGGTCATTCGCAGTCAAAAAATTCAAAAAAAACACAATAATATACATAATCCAGATTTTCTGTGTATAGTCTATCTTTATGTGGTTTATTTTTTTTACTCCTTTTAATCTATGACTATCTGTACTTTGTCTCTTTAAAGACTTTATTTTTTTAAACCATTAACTTCCTTTTATGACTCTCTATACTCTTTTTCTTCTCTCTCCCAGGCCTATGTAGATTTATCCAACACTGTGATTCATTTAGAGTTTTTTTTCTATCTGGATTTGTATTTATTGCATAGCTATAATTCTTTCTTGTCCAGGAATGGTTTTTAAAATGCTAATCACTTCTTAAAACTTAAGTTTCATGCACCCGGGAGGCAGAGGCAGACGGATCTCTGTGAGTTCTAGGCCAGCCTGGTCTACAAGAGCTAGTTCCAGGACAGGCTCCAAAGCCACAGAGAAACCCTGTCTCAAAAAAAAACAAAAAACAAAAAAAACCCTTTAAGCTTCACCATTACTAGGGTATATAGGGTAAATTCTCCTTGCCTGCCAAGTCTAAAACCAAGCTGTGCCATTACCTCCTGCTTACCCTGTCCTGTCCAGCATGGTAGAGCAGCTAGTGCCTCTAGCTGTGTTCACCACTTCCAGGCACACAGTCAGTCCATGTTGCCACCAAGCAAGCCATAGCACACTGCTCACACACCCCATCCAAATGCTCGGTTTCCCAAAAGAGCCAGTGGTTGCGCTGGTAGCACAGCCCCAAAAGTCAGCATTTTAAAATGGTTGCGGCTGAATCAGGAAAACCTCTCCTAAGGGAGCTGCAGCACACCACCAGCAAACAGCAAGAAGCTGTGTCAAAGTCTGTGTTTTTATGTTTAGAATTCCTTTTCAAGCTTTCTCGGGTTTTACATGGATTTTAGTTGGCCACACAGGTGCCAATTTGTTGAAGGAAGAGTCACTTGTTTGTCTTGTATGCCCAGCAATGATATAACCACTCAAAAAACCATATTATTTGCAATACTGTTTGTCCAATAAGCGTATTTCTGGTTAAACTCATATCCTAAACTATCCCATCTCTATTATTCTGTATATCACCATGTGGCAGTGGCTTAATGGCAAGTTTCTGCATGTCTGACTCTGGCAGCGGCTCCATGGCATCTCCCTGACTCAGCCCTTCTTTCTCCCAGCATTCATTTTTCCTGCCTGCATAAGTTGTGCCTCACTATAGGTCCAAAGCAGTTTCTTTATTCATTAATGGTAATCACAGCACACAGAGGTACTCCCATATCACAACCCCACATCAGACAAAGGAGTGACCTCTAAAATGTATAAAGATCTCAAGAAATTAGACATCAAAATTGTAAATAACCCAATAAAAAATGGGGCACAGAAATAAACAGAGAATTGTCAACAGAAGAATCTCAAATGGTCAAAAGATACTTAAAGAAATGTTCAACATCCTTAGCCATCAGGGAAATGCAAATCAAAACAACTCTGAGATACCATCTTATATCTATCAGAATGACTAAGATCAAAACCACCAATGCTGGAGATGATGTAGTGTACAGAGAACACTCATCCATTCTTGGTGGAAATGCAAACTTGTACAGCCATCTTCAAGTTCAGATTCTTTGCAGGATTCTTTAGTAAAAATCTATATATTCTTATACATAATTATATATTTAGTAAAATATATGTAAATATATATACACAGTTAAAATGTGATATAAAGCTTATATTGAATTATATTTGAATAACTTCAATTTGTGAAATGGATACAGTATAAGAAGCTGTGCTAGGACCCTGCACTTTCTACATGCTGCGGGAAGGTGTATAGCTAGCAACTACCCACCTACTGGGGCGTGGCCTCATAGACTATTTACCTGGATGCAGAAGCGCACCCGGCCCATTCCTCTCTGCTTTGCCCTGGGCCCTGTCTGCTATTCAGTTTGCTTTGGATCTGATCTTCATCCATTGTTCAAGCAGAGAATCCTGACTTTGTATGTTTTGCCCTTTAATAAACACTGGTCTATTTCTTAGTTCTGAGCTAGTGTGGGATTCCTTTTTTTAAGCGTCCAATCTCTCTATCATCATCTACATGTTGATAATTTATTATTGTATACATAGAAATTCAATTCATTTCTCTACCTGTTGTTTGGTAACACTATTGTAGTCAATATGGGGATTATAGGGTGACAGGAAACCTGCTGGAGCTTTGGTCTTATACTTACATAAAGGAATATGACCAGGATACTGGGTCACTCACAGATCGCAGATGCTAAGGAGCCTGCAGTATAGAAAGCATAGCTGGGTTCTCCAACTCCCGGTGTCCTCCATGGATCCAGGAAAGATTTCTCCCATATCCCATAATCCAAGTTCTTCATGCCCAACCCCCATCCTCAGCTTCCAAGCCCTCTTATTGGTGTTTCTTATATGTAAGCACCTTATCAAATTTTTTCTTACTGGTAGTGTTTCTTATCTGTATGATCCTTATCAAATTTCTTCTTACACAATAGTCACAAAATTGCTTTCATATTGTGCTGAGAAACAGCTATGTGGAGCTTATTTCTTGGCATGTACTGCTGCCTGCACTTTTTGTTGGTGGATTGCCTCAATAAGACAAGTTGTGTTTGCTTACTGTCTGGGAATTCACAGAACCCTAAGGGGATTTTATGCCATTTTTATGGCACCAGAAAATCCTTAATTTGGACAGCATCTCTGTGTCCAGCTTTCTTTTGGATCACCTCTGTTTAACTATATTTCACTAACATAAACATAGTCAGAACCAAAGCCCGGTGGTGGTAGTGCATACCTTTAATCCCAGCACTCAGGAGGCAGAGGCAGGGGGATCCCTGTTAGTTCGAGGCTATCCTGGTCTACAAGAGCTAGTTACAAGACAGGCTCCAAAAGCTACAGAGAAACCCTAACTCGAAAAACTGAAAAAACTAACCAAATAAACAAAAAGCATAGAACCAAAAAAGTCACCAACCCAGACCAAACTCCAGGTCAAAGAAGCAACTCAATGGTTACCAGTCAAGCACAAATACAGCTGGCTATGTAACAATTATTGTCAAGCAACACTGGAAAAGGCAAGATTGAACATTCTTCCTCAAAAGTCATAGCCCCTGTAGCAAATTGTGTTAGTGCACATGTGCAGTGAGGGCCCAGTGCTCTTGCTTTGCCTTAGTTTATACTGACCTTGCAAAGTCTTCATTTTCAAGTTTGAATGATACCTTTACTCCCTACAGTAACCATCTTTCTTGGGGGGTTTCTTTGTTGGATGGTGTGAAATTGTCTTGGGGTTTTCACTGAAAGGTCATGTTATTTATATGAGCTTGCCTTTGTAGAAAGATGGTACATCTATCTATCTATCTATCTATCTATCTATCTATCTATCTATCTACCTACATAACTAACTAACTATATTTCTATCTCTCTCTGGCTGTTGAAAATAGAGTATAATCATACAATATATTCTGATTACGATTTTCCCTCACCTGACTCCTTCCACATCCTCTGCATCACCTCACCAAATCTAAGCTCTCTCTCTCTCTCTCTCTCTCTCTCTCTCTCTCTCTCTCTCTCTCTCTCTCTCTCTCTCTCTCTCTCTCTTTCTGTTTCTCTCAACTAATAGGGATATAATAATATAATAAATACAACGACCATACAAGATAAAATGAAATGAGGAAACCATAATAGTAAAAAACTAACACAGCAAAAATGTAGGCCAGATAAGAAGCACAAGAAACAAACACAGCCAGGGAGACACACACCTTTGCACACAGAGAAATCCCAATAAAATGCAAAATTAGAATCCATGATATGTAGGCAAAATGATTTTTAAAAGACCATCTAAAATTTTACGAGACAAAAACACTAAAAAATTACCATTTAGTTCCTTCTGTCTTGGCCAACTACTGCTGAATATGTGGCCTGTCCTTAAGTGGGGAATAATGAACATTAATATTCAAAGCTATCAGTGAAGAATGTTGATCCCCTTTAATTTGTTGTGATGTTGTTAGATTTTTCTCCCCTTCTTTTGATTTGGGGACCTAAGATAATTTATTCTTTGTGTTTTCTTGAGTCTGGATACCACTAGAGGTTGATGTTCTTCTTCTAACACCTTCTGTAGACCTGAATTTGTAGATAGACACTGCTTAAATTTGGTTCTACTGTGGAATGATTTTCTCCATCTATTGTGATTGGAAGTTTCCTTGGGTACAGTCATCTTGGCTGGCAAGACTGGGCTCTGGTCTCTCAGTTTGTAGACTATCCATCCAGGCCCTTATGGCTTTTAGCATCTTCACAGAGAGGTAGTTGTTATTCTCATAGGTCTGCCTTTCAATGTTATTTGATTGTTTTCCCTTGTGGACCTTAATATACTTTCTTTGTTCAGTAGATTTAGTGTTTTGATTACTTTTGTATTGTGGGGAAATTCTTTTCTAGTCCAGTTTATATGGTATTCTGTATATGACTTATAGCTTGATAGGCACCTCCTTATTTAGGTTATGGAAATTTTCTCTATGGTTTTGTTGGAATGCATTTTCTGTGAGCTTGCCCCCAGTTTTTCTCCTTCCTCTATTCCCATTATTCTCAGATTTGGTCTTCTCACAGTGCGCCAGATTTCCTTGATGTTTTGTGCCCGGGTGATTTTTTAGATCTTACATTTTCTCTGCCTGGGGTATCCACTTGTCCAATTTGTCTTCAATGCCCAAGACTCTCTTCCATTATTTGTACTCTGTTGGTGAGGCTTACATTTGAGGATTTGATTGAACTTCCTGAATTTTTCCTTTCCAGGTTTACCTCAGTTTAGTGAATCTATTTCTACTTTCATGGTTTGAACATTTTTCTTCATTCTATTCCATTGTTTGTTTGTGTTCTTCGATCCTCTTTAAGGTCCTTGAACTTATTTACACCAGCTATTTTGAAGGCTTTCTCTTGTGCTTCAGTTACATTGCATTTCTCAGAAACCATTCCTTGGTTTCTGTTGAACTCTTTGGAACTTAGGAGAGGGTGATGGCCGTGGGTTGTGTAGTAGGAAGTGAATCTGAGTTCCTGCCAGTTGTGGTCACTGGGGTCACTGTGTAGAATGTCTTTCCAGCTACTGGGGGCTGACAAAAGTGAACGATAGACTGGGGGATGTGAGAGGGTCCACAGGAGGGAGGGAAGCTTAGTCTACCATGAGGATCTACGGAGACCCAGGAAGTGACCATAGCGAGAGAAGACAGGCTTCTGCAGATGGTCTGCTACAGGACTGGGGATGAGACTGGGGAATTGGAACTAGAGGAAGAGGAGAATTAAAATCACCTCATTGGCAGGTTAGTGTGGCCAATGGGTTTCCAGGTAGAGAAGGACTCTGGGTATTGTTGGCTGTGACCAAGGGATGAGGTGAGGAAGGAGGTCAAAGTGTGGTAAGAAGATCTACACAGCCCCTAGAGAAGGTAGACAGGGAAGACAGGCCCTGCCATGGTCTGCTACAGGGATGGGGATGAGAGCATGAGAGCCAGTACTTCAATCTTGACCTTTTTCTCTAAGGTGCTTCTGGGTCTATGTTCTCTTGACGTTTTCACTATAGTGAAAGTCATTAAAGTTATATTTACTGCGTGGTTAGGAGTGATGTACACATTTAATCCCTGCACTGGGCAGGAGGCACAGACACAGGGATCTCTGTGAGTTCAAGGTCAAGGCCAGTCTGGTCTATATAGAGAGGTCCAGGTCAGCCAGAGCTCCACGGGGAAACCTGCCTTCATGAAAAATTTTGCTTCAAAAAAAAGGAGGGGACTATTTTGATTATAAGATGATATAAAGATGATCTTTTCCAGACACGACTGATGTGATTCTAAATGACTTCTCTACAAGTCTGCTCATATATTTCCTTGAATTTTGAGAAACTTCTAATAGTGTTTCACAGAACATGTTTACTATACCCCAAATATCACTACACCATCTTCAAATTCATTACTGTCTTCAGAATAGATTCTGTGGTTGGATAGGGACATAATCTTATATGGAATTTGGCGGGTCTGAATTCTTGTTGCTTCCTCAGTTTACCCACTGTTGGGATTAGAGACAAGTGCCACCAAGTCTGACTTAGATAATTTATTGCTTTCCACATTAGTTACAATGAATGATTATTCACTTTTGTAAAATGTAATAAGAATATTGTGAGCCGGGCGGTGGTGGCGCACGCCTTTAATCCCAGCACTCGGGAGGCAGAGGCAGGCGGATCTCTGTGAGTTCGAGGCCAGCCTGGTCTACAAGAGCTAGTTCCAGGACAGGCTCTAAAAAAGCTACAGAGAAACCCTGTCTCGAAAAACAAACAAACAAACAAAAAAAAAGAATATTGTGGTTGAAGCTACAGGTCCCACTCTGACTCCAAACATTCCTATCCCCCACAACTTCAGTAGAACTCTGAAACCCAGCCTACTACACAGACAGGACCATGAGGTGAGTGACCACCTGCTCCGCAGGACACTCTCTAGGCCTTCCATACCAGAGCAGAACTCTGGGCCCCTATCCCACCTACCCTGGCTTCTCTAGCCAGACAGAAGGAAGTTTCTTTCAGATAGGCTGCCCCAACACCCCCATCCTAGTCATCAGACCCTGAAAGCTACAAGTCCCACTCTGCCCCCAAACCCTCCTATCACAGCCCACAACCTCAGAGAAATGCTGAAACACAAGCTGCAACTACACAGAGAGGACCACGAGAAAGGACCAAGAAAGAGAATCAAGAAAGAACTCTGAAGCACAAGCTGTGACTGCACAGAGTGGACCAAGATAGTGAATCAAGAGAGCAGGCAAGAGAGAGGCCAAGAGAGGGGGCCAAGAGAGACCTCAGTGGCTCCCTGAGACACAGACAGTGGCCGTACACAGCAGACCAAGAACAGTTCCCAAAGACACAGACAGCCACTGGAATGATTGGACCAAGATGCAAAGACACTGGCATCATTCACTGAAGGAAGAGATGGCCAGACACCAATGCAAGAATTCATCCAACAACCTAAAAATTAATATGGTAACACCAGAACCCAATCGTTATACCATAGAAAGACTTGATCATCCTAACCCAGAAGAAACATAAGAAAATGATTTTAAATGTAACTTTATGAGGATGTTGTAGACTTTTAAAGTGAAATAAAAAATTCCCTTAAAGAAATGGAGGAAAAGACAAAAAGTTAGAAGAAATCAATAACTATCTTAAGGAAACCCATGAAAACCAAGGAAAAACAATCAAACAGGTGAAGCAAACAGTTCAAGACTTGAAGACTAAAATAGAGGCAATAAAGAAATACAAACAGAGGGAATTCTGAATATGGAAAATCTGGGTAAAGGAATGGGAACTACAGAGGCAAGCATAACCAACAGAATATAAGAGATGAAAGAGAGAATCTCAGGTGTAGAAGATACTGTAGAGGAAATACACTTGGCCAAAGAAAACTTTAAATCCAACAAATTCTTCTGGTTCCTGCCCTGAGTTCACTAGGAGATGGGCATTTAAACCAAAACAAACCCTTTCAAGTTGCTTTTGGTCATGGTATTTTACTACACAACATTGCTTCTTTCTCTGAGATCAGAACAAAAAGGAAACGTATCTTAGCAAGAGTTCTACCACAATTATTAACAGGGGAGACGAACTGGGCCAGTGGGATTTGTCTGGTTGAAAATCTCAGAGTTCAAACTGCCTTTAACCTAAAACCTCATTCCACTAAGATGCTGAAAGGAGAATGCTACCAGGAGAGCCTTTGCCAGGGATGCTGCCTTGTTTGGGTTTGTGTACCAAGCTGATCCTCTAAGAGCACAGCAGGAGGCTGGGAATACCACGCACCGCCATCAGACCCCAACACCACAACATGGCCAGCTTTAAGTTCCCAATGCCTCTGATGACACCAAAGCACTAGTTGTATTCCCAAGAGTCAGTCACAGGACACTCACTTGGGCTTCGTCAACATTTTAAGTGCTATTCAGTATGCCAAATTCTGAAGTTCTCAGCTTCAGCCAAATGTTTACTTAAAATATTGCCCTGTGATTATGAAACAAAACAAAACAGTCTGTTTATTCTTGTGTGTCATACACACTCCCTGGCAGGCTTGAATCTTCAGATAAAAAGATGGCAGGTAGAGGCATAGCAGACACTAACTACAAACCACAATAGTGACCAGCACAGCAAGACATAGCCAAGGGTGCAATAATGGCATATCTATCTTTAGGGAACCAACAGACACTTAACTGGACCCAAGGCCCATTCAAAAGTAGGGGATTCATACCTGGTACTGTAACCTAACCAACCACCCATGGCTGATGAGGCCATGAACCCTAGAGGAGAACCTATTACTGACACTTTCCTAAACCAGTATAGTTCCCAACTCCAGTCTAAATAGTTATCCATATATCCACAGAGAAGTGTAACTCATGCTGATATCAAAGAAACGTCTTTTGGCAGCAGATGGAGACTATTCCAGAAATTCACACCTGGTCAAAATGCAGAGGACAACTAAGGTTGGGGTGCCCATCTATAATTGATACATCTGCAAAACAACCCTTAGACCTAAGGCCCAGGAAACAGCACGAAAGATGTTCTGGGCAGAAAAACTATAAAAACCAGATGACCAGATGCCTGCTGAGAAGAAAACAGTGCTTTCTATACATGACACAGAAGAGCACCCATGAATTCTTAACAATATGGCCATCTAAACAAGACTTGTACAATGATATAACCAGCTGATATTTCAAGGTAGATGGAGATAAATCTCACAAAGATCTTCCACTTTCATATAGAAGTCATTTAATTGATCTTTACTAAGAAAATGAACAATTTTTTCTTTCCCAAATTTTAACAATTTCAAAACAAACTCGATGCTTCACAGTATTCTGAAAAATATCTGAAAGTTTTCTATTTCTTTTCATTTATTTACTGAAAACAACTTTATTGTAAAGATCTTACTAAAGAAAGAAAATGTGAGCAAAAGAAAGAAATATAAGAAGATAGATAAATACATACATACATAATGATGGAACTAGCTAGATCAAAGTAGCTACTCAAGCAAGTGCTTACCCAGATCCAAATTCCATATACTTTAATGAAATTCTATACAGCTACAATAGCCATCCTGAAGTTGTGAAGCTTTGTTTTACATTTTATATGTGTATTATCAATTAGATTTTTATACACTGCTCTACTAAAAGTGTGTGTGTGCGTGTGTGTGTGTGTGTGTGTGAGAGAGAGAGAGAGAGAGAGAGAGAGAGAGAGAGAGAGAGAGTGTCTGTATGTGTGTTTATATGGGGGTGAGGATTCAAGACAGAATTAAAACTAGAATAAAATTTAGGCTTATATCCTGCCATGACTCGTGTGTTCTTTAACAGTATCTCTATCCTTCCTCATCTCCTATTATCTTTACTTATTCACCTTTGTAACTGTAAAGACGACATCCATCCTGAGCAGTGTTAAGTACAGCAGTACGATAGGGTGACTATGAGTTTCACTATCAGTGGTGAGAAGTCTTATTTCTTGACCTCTGAATGGCTACATGAGAAATAATTCCAAGGGAGTGGGTTAAAAAAACCACGACTTTCAAAACCACAAATAATCTAACACTAGTACAAGGGCTAGCAAGCTCCCAATGGGCACCAGAGAAACCTACCTACCTTAATGCATGTCACTGACGTAGCAGGAACAAATGCTCCCTGCTTGTATGTACGGGGTGTGATAGAAAACTACATATATCTGCCATTGAAAGAAAATCAGAAATTCTGGAAGAGTCATGAACAAACTGTAAACTTCAACACGAGTAGTTGCCAGAGACGGTATTCAAGATATAAGACAGTGAAGGTACACTGAAGAACTCTTGAGATACAATTTTTAACTTCACTAATATGCTGCAGGAGCTCTGTACTTCTCCAAATCCAAGCTTGTTGTTAAAAGGAACATTCAGAGTTTCTGTGTCATATTGGGAGCCATCTGGTATGGACAGAAGGAAGACTTTAGGAAAAATTTTACTTTCTCCATGCCTTATTTGTCTATATCAAAACATACATACACTGAATGTATGTTTATATGAATGATTTTACTTCCTGCCTGCTCAAGTAATATTATCTCCCTTCTCAGGCCATCGAGAGGGTTAAAGATTAGATAGTCATACTTACTGTCCTCTCATGATCTAGCCAAGCCATTTCCAATACAAGACTTAGACTCCTTAGGATAGACTGTTTATTAAAACATTTAGCATATATTTCTTGCTTAATATTGTTTATGCTGATTGTAATTCTAATCTTATAGTTGATATCTGTTCCTAGTGTATATTGTTTTGTATTGGGTTTGGAACTCTCTTACTTAAAACAAAATGGGGAGGTGCTGCCGGAGCTCCTTCTGCTCCTTCAACCAATAGCCTTTAAGATTCCAGCCCACTTGAGCGTGGTCTCTTTTGTTTGAAAAAGCAGTGGTAGCCCTGTTCTCCCTCTCTTGCTTCTGGCTCCTGCTTCCAGCTGCTAGACTCTACTCCTGGTTGTACCAAGGGCTGTTGTCTAGGACAGTGATCTGTAAGTTTTTTCCCTTAAATAAATAACCCTTTTATTAATCATGATTCCAAACTGGTGTGGGACTGTTTTGTGACTTACGCCTTCACTAATACTTTAACAATATACTGCTTCCTGTCAGTAGCTGCAGGTGCCTGTTCCAGGACCCTGTTAGATACTAGAGTCTGAGTCAAGTCTCTCCTAGAAAGCGGCCAAGTGTTTGCACACAGCTCCTCTCTAGATTACTTACAGTACTGAAGATAACTGCTCTTTAGTTATTAGCATGTGTGGAGAACAGACACAAAGCAAGTTTACATGTATTCAGTACAGACACAAGTATTTAAAAGTATTTGTGGTAAGCAATTAGAGAAATCCACATATGGAACACAAGTAAAACAAAGACCAACGGTAGCAGAGAATTTGGGATAAGACTCACAGTGGATCTATACACACTTTTCCTGAAATTTATTGCTTTTATGTGATTCAATACCAAAAGAACCCCAGAATAGCAGGTTGTACTGTCAGTCAGCCCAGATGCATCTCACAGTTACTTGGAACCCTTTAAATAAACCTATTCATACTAATGAACAGGCCTACATTTCTGCTCTAAATGATACCAATGCTGAAGACTTCTGGTGAGATAAATCCTGAATGCATCTGTTGAATCTGGGAGGCAGAATACTATTTAACTGTCAAATTAGTGTTTACAGGTTTAAACTAGTATGGTCATAAAAATGGACTAAAGAGGACCCTACAGTCTCCATTAGAAACCTTACTAACAGCTTTATGCTCTAAATTGCCCTAAGACTACCGAACAGGTTTGAGGTCTTCCAAAGATTTTTCTAAATGATTGCCTAACAAATGAAAGCTAGATATCATTCAAATGAAAGGGCATACCACACCACCCCATTCTTCATTGGCAAAATTCTTCTGTAAGCTCATGCTGTGCTGGCTCTTTTTTATGTCAACTTGACACAAACTAGAGTCATCTGAGAGGACAGAACTTCAATTGGGAAAATGCCTCCTTCAAGCTTGTTGGCATCTCTTAGGGAGTGACTGATGGGGGAAGGCCCAGTGCATTGGTGAGTCCACCAATGGATTGCTGGGCCTGGGTTCTATCAGGAAGGAGGCTATGCAAGCCATGAAGAACAAGCCAGTAAGCAGCACCCCTCCTCGGCCTCTGAATCAGCTCCTGCATCCAGGTTCCCACATGTTTGAGTTCCTGCCTTAGTTTTCCTCAATGGACTGTGACTGGGAATAAGGAAGGCCAAACACACCCTTTCCTTCCTAAGCTGCTTTGGGTCTTGGTTTTTTATCACAACAATAGCAACCCCAACTAAGATAGAGCCCTAATGCCAAACAGCTGATTGCAATGACTTGATTTCCATTTCTTTAGTACAGTCCACAATAATGTTCAACTTCATTCTCTGAAAAGTCAATCTTCTTTTCCTTTTCCTCTTTTTTGGGATTGTTTCTGACCTCTCATTTAAAACACAAAACATCCACCAAATATTGGTGTACACAAAAAAGAAAAATATTTCTGCAAACAGAATTCAAGAACATATAAAAGATCATTCATAACTTAAAAAAATGTTTTGTGCAATGCAGCACATGAATTGGTTCATGGACAGAAATCACAAGATTATCTTAATAGATGCAGCAAAGGATTTCAACAAAATAATCTTCATATTAAAGTTCTGGAGAAAATAGAACAAAAAAGATCTTATCAACATGAGAAAAGCCATATATAACAAACCTATACCCAACCTTATACTAGTGGGGGTAAATTGAAAGCATTTCCATTAAAGTAAGGAATAAGACAAAGATGTCCCATTTGTACTCTTCTTCAATAGTATGCCTTTAGTTTTATGTAGGACAATATAATGAAAGAGAAATAAAAAGGATACAAGTGGGAGAAAGAAAGAAGTCGGGCTAACCTTATCCTTAGATAGTATCTATACATAACAGAACCTAAAGACCACCAGAAAACTATCAGAGCCAATAAAAAACACTTTCAGCAAAGTGACAAGGTTAAAAAAATCTGTATACAAAAATTAGTAGCTTTTCTAGATACCGATAATGAACATGTTGAGGAAGAAATCAGAAAAATAATCCCATTCACAATTACCTCATAAACAAACAAGCAAAAGCCTCATAATAAAGCTATCCAAGGAAGTAAAACACTTCTACAGTGAAAACTTTAAAATACTGAAGAAATTAATCAAAGATACTATATGATGGAAAACCATCCCATGCACATCAAGTGAACAATAAATTCTATGAAAATAGGAAGACTATCAAAACAATCTACAAACTGGATGCAATTCCCATCAAAATTCCAACACCATTCTCCTGTACAAATAGGAAAAAAGGCTAAAAATTCATAAAGAAACACCAAAGACCAGTTAGTAAAGCAAAAGAACAATGCTGGAGGTTCTCACCATACCTGATTCCAACATGTACCACACAGGCATGGTAATACAGACATCACTGGCACAAGCCTTTAATCTCAGCACTCAAGAGGAAGGGATGGGTAGATTTCTGTGAGCTTGAGGTCAGCCTTGTGTACTTAATGAGGTCCAGGCCAGCCGGAGCTACAAAGTAAGACCCTGTCTCAAAAAGAGAACAAAAAGCATCATAAACTAGGACAAAGGCAGAGACAGAAATCAATGATGACACAGGAGACCAAGATATAAAAAAAGAGGCCACAAGACATTTTTACAAAAATCAGAAAAAAACATACCAGCATAGACAAATACTTCTAAACTCAGTCTCTCAAGAAATAGCAGTGACAATGAGAAATGGGTTTGCATGAACATAAAGAAAATGTATGCAGATTGAAGGAGACAAATGCACGAAGAGACAGCTCACAGAATCAGAGAAATTCTTGCCGCTATGCATCTGACAGAGGGTTAAAATCTAGAATACTCAAAAATATCAAAAACTTGATCACCAGTTATCAAAAAACTAAACCACCTAATCAAAAACTGGTCTAACGAATTAGATCTACAGTGCTCAAAAGATGAAGTACAAACTGGCAACAAATGTAGGAACCCAAGAATGTTAGAGCACATCTTTAATCTCAATGTTTGGAACAGAAGCAGGTGGATCTCTGTGAGAGCAAGGCCAGCCTGGTATACATATCAAGTTCCACATAGTGAGAGCTTGTCTGAAGAGAAAGAAAATTTCAAAATATATAAAAAAACACTTAACATCAGTAGCCTTATAAACATGAATTAAAAACAACGAGATTTTTATATCACTTCATTCAGAATGGCCTTTAGTAAGAAAACAAATAATGACAAATGCCGGTGAGAATGCAGATAAAAGGGACACCCTTATACACTGCTGGTGACTGCAGAATGGAGCGGCGGGCTGTGTCCCGCCACCCGGCTAGCTTTGCCCAAAATAATTACACGGAAAACTGTATTCTTTTAAACACTGCCTGGCCCATTAGGTTCAGCCTCTTATTGGCTAACTTCTCACATCTTGCTTTAACCCATATTTAGTAATTTATATAGCACCACGAGGGGTGGCTTACCAGGAGAGGTCTTAACCTGTGTCCATCTCAGAGAGGAGAAGCATAGTGACTCACTATGGCGACTGCCTGAAGCATCTCCCCAACTCTGCTTCCTTTCTCCCACAATTCTGTTCTGTCTACTCTGCCTACCTAATTTTCTGTCTCTTAAAGGGCCAAGGCAGTTTCTTTATTAATAATGAAAGTAACACGTAGACACTCCTCCATCAGGTGACCACGTAAACAAGTCCAGAATGTGTTAATATGGAGGTCCTTGAAAAATCTAGAAATAAATCTCCGTTATGGCTCTGCTATAGCACTGCTGGGAATCTGTCCCAAAATTAAAACAAATCACAGAAAAACTTGCACTTCAATGTTTATTGCACCACTGCCCACCAACTGAGGAATGGAAAAAGAAGATGTGATTTATATACAATGGAATTCATTTCTGTCATGATGATGAAATATCATCATCCTAAGCACAATGGGGACAAATGGAGATAGTTATAGCAAGCAAATTATGTCATCTCAGAAGGACAAATCCCCACGTTTTCTCTCACTCATGGGCCCCATACTTAATAGGTACATCAAATGCTCTATGTGGAATGGTATGCACGTAGAAGCAAAACTGTTTGGGAACAAAGGAGAGTGATGGGAAAGGGGAGGCATGAGAAAGGTGAGAGCAGGGAGGGATGGAGGGATAAACTCAAAGTCCACCGCAAACCTGTGGGACGTAAACCTTTATAATAATAAAATGCACTATTAAAGTATCCCATGTGCTTTTGCTTGCCAGTCGTGGACAGGACTGGAACCAGTCTTCTACAATGAACCCATTCATCTCTTCACTCCTCTCAAAATACAATTTTATTATGGTGTTCAGGAGGAATCCTAACTTTAATATTCTTCTGCACGTTTTAAAATGTATACATGCATGGCTACAGTTCAAAGTCATCTAAGAGAGGATCAAGCTAATGGACACAGAAAGTAACACCGAGCGGCTGGACAGATGGCTCTGTGATTAAGAATGAATGTTTCCTCTTCTTCCAGAAAACCTGACAGAGGTTGCCAGCCTCCACGGTGGACAGTTCACAACCACCTGGAACTCCAGATCAAGGGGATACAACACCTCCCTCTGACCTCAACTGACGCCACAAGTAGCACAAACACACAAACAGATAAATAAAAATAAATCCTAAATAACACTAGAAAAATCATGCAGTACCAGAATCTACTATAAGCTGTGAGTATCCTTACTGAATAAAGCTGCGGTCCTAAGATGAAACGCTGACAAAATCCTTTCCTTAGAACTGAAAAGTAGCTTTTCACATTACAAGTCACGCTCCACTCCAAAGACAGTCTACTCGGTCTCATAAATACACTTCAAGTGAGTTTAACTAAACTGTGTGATGATTTGAGTAGAAAACGACAAAACCAAACCAAAGAAAACAACAACAACAACAACAACCAAGGCATGGGATATATTTCCGACTTCTAATATTTTGAGTTGGGAATCACATAAACTGTATTTTATGCCCAATGCACAAGCTGCTTATAAAGTTTGATGATAAAACAATACTGAGAAGGTTACTGCGAAATCAGTAAGACAACACATGGCTAGCTGTAGTAATGACTCCTTTAACTTTTTCAAATACACAAACCAGGTCATCCAGATGAATCTGAAATTCATAGGATTTTAATTGTAGCCCTTGCAAAACCTGTACCACTTAACCCACAGTCGCCTGGTAATTGTTTTGCTGTTGTTGTTTTAGAAAAAAAAACAGCATTCTGAGGTGAACCTTTTACTTCAGCTCTGGGCAGGGGGACCTGCAAGGCTCCAAGTTGCGCTGGGGAGGGGTGGGAGGAGGGGCAGCTCACCGTCGAAGTTTGCCAGGTCGCTGATGGGTCACAGGTTGCAGCCCATGTCCTCGCGGCTGAGGTCCATGTCGGGCCGGTAGAACTCCATCCTCGAGTGCACATTCCTCCGGAGTTTAGGGCTGGACGACCCGTAGCACGGGACTGTGTTTCCATCGTTGACCGCCCGGCCCGTAGCCCCCGGTCCCAGGCGCCGGCTCCAGCGCAACGCAGGCCGCCTGCATCCCGCGGAGGACGGAAGCCGCGCCGGCCCCGGTTCTGCAGAGACAGCTGGACACCGCCATGGATGGAGACGACAAGCGCGTGGCTAAGGCGACAGGCCGGCCGGGGCCCTGGAGGCTAGGACCTCAGCTCCGCTCGGCAGCACAGGAGCTCGAGTCCGCGACTGCGCCCCGCGCAAAGCTCACCCACGCGGTGCCATGGCGAGCGGGGCAGCGCAAGTCGGCTCCCACCGCGCTCTCGTTCGGCGCCCGGCTTGGACATGCGGTTTCGGTTAACTCCGGGGACACGCGAGGGGCACGTGAGGGACACGCGAGAAACACGCACGGATGAGCAAGCTGAAGCAGGAGTGGGAGCGGCCCAGGAGGGGCGTGGCGAAAGGCGGTGCGTGAGGTGGAGTCTGCGTGGCCCCGCCCCCTCCCGCCCGCGTCCGCCCTGCCCCGCCCCTCCCCGCCCCGCCCATCCGTGCGGCCTGCTCCAATCGGGTGCGCTTAAGCCACGCCTCTCCGCTAGGCCCCGCCCCTGCCCGTGGCGCCAACCCCCCCACCCCCTGGAAGCACAGCTTCGGGGCTCTGGAAGATGTACTAGGCTGGCACCGCACAGAAAAAACCGTCATCGCCAAGAAAGCGGTGAATCTCTTCGCTTTTCCGCATTCAAATCGCAGGGGTAGGGGTAGGTAGTAGATAGTGATCCTCGAGCCACAACGGGGGGTGGGGAAGGGACCCTTAGTGCAGCCTCTTGTGTGAGAAAGGCTGGTGATTTCTGAGTGTGGTAATGTTGGAAGAAACTCCAGGTTGAGATGGCATCTTCATAAGGTTCTTTAAAGATGTTACTCCTTTGATCTCAGTTAGCCCTTTGGAAGAAAAGAGCGCACATTCCATTTCCATTTCACACATTCCTTTGTATGCTTACTTGTAGTGTTGTTGAGGATCAGATTGAGGCCTCATGCACGCCAGGTATGCATCCACAACTGAACTAAGTCTCCAAATTGTGTTTATTTAAAAGATATGTGTTTTTAAATTAAAAAATGTGTTTGTGTGTGTGAACTCGTGTGTTATATGTGCACGTGTATAGGCCTTTATCATGTGAAGGTATATAGTATTTTATTTTTAATTTCTCCAGGACTTTTCTCATGAAGGGTTGTTGGGTTTTGCCAAAGGCCTATTCTGCATCATTAGATTATTAAAGATGATCATGAGACCTTTTTATTTCAATTCGTTTATATAGCAGGTTACATTTCTAAATTTTCCTATACTGATCTATGACTGCATCTGTGGGATGAACCCTACTAGATTATAGGGAATGATCTTTTTATTTGTTCATTTTGGTATGCAAGGATTTTGTTATGTATTTTTATACCTCTGTTTAAAAGGGAAATTGATATGTTGATGTGGGATTCTTTTCTGTATGCTGTGAATATGTTTTATTACTATTGGTTAATAAAGAAGCTATTTTGACCTATAGCAGAGCAGAATAAAGCCAGGCTGGAAATCCAAACAGAGCTATATAGAGAGACTAGGCAGAGTCAAGAAGACACAATGTAGCTGCTGAAGGAGAAAGATGCCAGAACATTACCGGTAGGATACAGCCTCATGGTGATACACAGATTAATAGAAATGGTTAATTTAAGGTGCAAAAGCTAGATAGAAATATGCCTAAACTATTGGCCAAACAGTGTTGTAATTAGTGTAGTTTCTG
The DNA here is from genome assembly GCF_903992535.2 of Arvicola amphibius. Taxonomy (NCBI): domain Eukaryota; kingdom Metazoa; phylum Chordata; class Mammalia; order Rodentia; family Cricetidae; genus Arvicola; species Arvicola amphibius. Next base: position 123,022,852 of record NC_052058.2, on the reverse strand, counting down.
TGTGATTATTTGGGTCTGGATGGCCGGAATGAAAGAGCAGTCTCTGCTTACAATATGTAATATGCTTCGTTTGGTCTCTGTTTGGTTCAGGTATCTGGGTAACTGTAGCCTCATAGAATAAATTTGGCAATGTTCTTCCCGTTTCTATTCTGTGGAATAATTTGAGAAGTTTTGTTATTAACTCTTGTTTGAAAGTCTAGTAGACTTCTCTGCTAAAACCATCTGGCCTAGGACTTTTTTGGGTTGGGAGACTTTAAATGGTTGTTTCAATTTCCCTTGGGGATATATATCTCTTTAAACTGCTTCTCTGATCTTGATTTAACTTTGGTAAGTCATATCTATTTAGAAAACTATTCATTTTGTTTTTTTTTAGATTTTCCAATTTGATGCAGTACAGGACATAGATTTTAAAATATGTTCTTAAGATTCTCTGGATTTTCTCAGTGTCCACTTTTATGTGGCCACTTTCATCTCTAATTATGATCTTCACTCTGTGTCTTATAGTGAAATTGGCTAAGGGTTTATTAATCTCACTGATTTTCTTTCTTTTTTTTTTTTTTTTTTCAGAAGAAGGTACTGGGTTTATTGGAAATAGAGTTATAGATGGTTGTGATTTGTCAGACTGTGGGTGGCTGAGAACTGAATCCTGGTCATCTCTGTGACCAGTAGCAGTCGTAAGTGCTGAGTCATTTGACCCTATTTCCCATATCAACTTCTTTTTTTTATTTTTTTTCTCTTTTCTCATGGTTTATTTTTTTTTATATTTAAAAATTTCCATCTCCTTCCCTCCTCCTCCCCCCTCCCTCCCCTCCTCCTCCCCCTTCCCTCCCCTCCTTCTCCCCCTTCCCTCCCCTCCCCTCCACCCATACCTCCCCTCCCTCCCTCTCAAGGCCAAGGAGCCATCAGGGTTCCCCACTCTATGCTAAGACCAAGGTCCTCCCAACTCCCCCCAGGTCCAGGAAGGTGATCGACCAAGCTGAGAAGGCTCCCACCGAGCCCGTCCATGAAGAACAATCAGAGCCCAGAGCCATTGTCCTTTGCTTCTCAGTCAGCCCGCGCTGTTGGCCACACTCAGAGAGACGGGTTTGGTCGCATGATCCATGAGTCCCATTCCAACTGGAGTTGGTGATCTCCCATTAGTTCTGTCCCACCGTTTCCATGAGTGAACGCACCCCTCTCGTTCCTGACTTTCTCCCCCATGTTCTCGCTCCTTCTGCTCCTCATCGGGACTTTGGGAGCTCAGTCCAGTGCTCCAATGTGGGGCTCAGTCACCTTCCCCATCTGTCGCCAGCTGTAGGTTCCCTCACGGTCCTGACTTTCTTTCTCATGTTCTCTCTCTTTCTGCTCCTCATCAGGACCTTGGGAGCTCAGTCCGGTGCTCCAATGTGGGGCTCTGTCATTTTCTTCATCTATCGTCAGGTGGAGGTTCTATGGTGATATGCAAGAAATTCATCAGTATGGCTATAGGAACTGGCCTTTTCAGGCTCCCTCTCCTCAGCTGCCCAAGGAACTAACTGGGGGCGTCTCCCCGGAAACCTGGGAACCCCTCTAGGGTCAAGTCTCTTGACAACCCTCAGGTAGCTCCTTAAATTAAGATATATGCTTCCCTGCTCTCATATCCACCCTTCCTATATCCCAAGCACCCCATTCCTCCGAGCTCCCCCCGCTCTCCCCTTCACACTTTTCTCTCCCCATCTTCCCTTGGCCCAGTCTTGCCCAACCCTCAAGTTCCCAATTTTGCCTGGCGATCGTGTCTACTTCCAATATCCAGGAGGATTACTATATCTTTTTTTGGGAGTTCACCTTCTTATTATCTTCTCAAGGATCCCAAAATTTATAGGCTCGATGTCCTTTAATTATGGCTAGAAACCGAATATGAGTGAGTACATCCCATGTTCATCTTTATGGGTCTGGGTTACCTCACTCAGAATAGTGTTTTCTATTTCCATCCATTTGCCTGCAAAATTCAAGATGTCATTGTTTTTTACCGCTGAGTAGTATTCTAGCATGTATATATTCCACAGTTTCTTCATCCATTCTTCCACTGAAGGGCATCTAGGCTGTCTCCAGGATCTGGCTATTACAAATAATGCTGCTATGAACATAGATGAGCATATGCTTTTGTTGTATGATTGGGCATCTCTTGGGTAGATTCCCAATAGTGGAATTGCTGGGTCCTGGGGTAGGTTGATCCCGAATTTCCTGAGAAACCGCCACACTGCTTTCCAAAGTGGTTGCACAAGTTTGCATTCCCACCAGCAATGGATGAGTGTGCCCCTTACCCCACAACCTCTCCAGCAAAGGTTATTATTGGTGTTTTGGATTTTAGCCAATCTGACAGGTGTAAGATGATATCTCAAAGTTGTTTTGATTTGCATTTCCCTGATAGCTAGGGAGGTTGAGCATGACCTTAAGTGTCTTTTGGCCATTCGAACTTCTTCTGTTGAGAATTCTCTGTTCAGTTCAGCGCCCCATTTTTTAATTGGGTTAATTGGCATTTTACCGTCTAGTCTCTTGAGTTCCTTATATATTTTAGAGATCAGACCTTTGTCAGTTGCAGGGTTGGTGAAGATCTTTTCCCAGTCAGTAGGCTGCCTTTGTGTCTTAGTGACAATGTCCTTTGCTTTACAGAAGCTGCTCAACTTCAGGAGGTCCCATTTATTCAATGTTGCCCTTAAAGTCTGTGCAGCTGGGGTTATGCATAGGAAACGGTTCCCTGTGCCCATTTGTTGTAGAGTACTTCCCACTTTCTCCTCTATCAAGCTCAATGTGTTCAAATTAATATTGAGGTCTTTAATCCATTTGGACTTGAGTTTTGTGCATGGTGATAGATATGGATCTACTTTCATTCTTCTACAGGTTGACATCCAGTTATGCCAGCACCATTTGTTGAAGATGCCCTCTTTCTTCCATTGTGTACTTTTGGCTCCTTTATCAAAAATCAGGTGTTCATAGGTTTGTGGTTTAAGATCCGGGTCTTCTATACGCTTCCATTGGTCAACTTCTCTGTTTTTATGCCAATACCAAGCTGTTTTCAATACTGTAGCTTTGTAATAGAGTTTGAAGTCAGGGATGGTAATGCCTCCAGAAGAACCTTTATTGTATAAGATTTTTTTGGCTATCCTGGGTTTCTTGTTTTTCCATATAAAGTTGATTATTGTCCTCTCAATCTCTGTGAAGAATTTTAATGGGAGCTTGATTGGGATTGCATTGAATCTATAGATTGCTTTTGGTAGAATTGCCATTTTTACTATGTTGATCCTCCCAATCCACGAGCAGGGGAGATCCTTCCATTTTCTGGTATCCTCTTCAATTTCTTTCTTCAAAGACTTAAAGTTCTTGTCAAATAAATCCTTCACTTCCTTGGTTAGCGATACTCCCAGATATCTTATGCTATTTGTGGCTATTGTGAAAGGTGATACTTCTCTGATTACCCTCTCTGCTTCCTTATCCTTTGTGTATAAAAAGGCGACTGATTTTTTGGAGTTGATCTTGTATCCTGCCACGTTACTGAAGGAGTTTATCAGCTGTAGGAGTTCTTTGGTGGAATTTTTGGGGTCGCTTATGTATACTATCATATCATCTGCAAATAATGAAAGTTTAACTTCTTCCTTTCCAAATTGAATCCCCTTGATTCCCTTATGTTGTCTTATTGCTATTGCTAGAACTTCAAGCACTATATTGAAGAGATAAGGAGAGAGTGGACAGCCTTGTCGTGTTCCTGAATTTAGTGGGATAGCCTTGAGTTTCTCTCCGTTTAATTTGATGTTAGCTGTCGGCTTGCTGTAAATAGCTTTTATTATATTTAGGAATGACCCTTGTATCCCTAATCTCTCCAAGACCTTTATCATAAAAGGGTGCTGAATTTTGTCAAATGCTTTTTCAGCATCTAATGAGATGACCATATGGTTTTTTTCCTTCAGTTTGTTTATATGATGGATTACATTAATAGATTTTCGTATGTTGAACCAGCCCTGCATCTCTGGGATGAAGCCTACTTGATCGTAATGGATAATTTTTCTAATGTGTTCTTGGATTCGGTTTGCCAGTATTTTATTGAGAATTTTTGCGTCAATGTTCATGAGTGAGATTGGCCTGTAATTCTCTTTCTTGGTTGAGTCTTTGTGTGGTTTAGGTATCAGGGTAACTGTAGCCTCATAGAAGGAATTTGGCAGTGACTCTTGTGTTTCTATATTATGAAATACCTTAAGGAGTATAGGTATTAGGTCTTCTTGGAAGTTCTGGTAGAATTCCGCATTGAAACCATCTGGTCCTGGACTCTTTTTGGTGGGGAGGTTTCTGATAACAGTTTCTAATTCTTCGCGACTAACAGGACGATTTAGAGCATTTACCTGGTCCTGGTTTAACTTTGGTATATGGTATTTATCTAAAAAACTGTCCATTTCTTTTACATTTTCCAATTTTGTGGCATACAGGCTTTTGTAGTAAGATCTAATGATTTTCTGAATTTCCTCTGTGTCTGTGGTTATGTCCCCCTTTTCATTTCTGATCTTGTTAATTTGCGTGTTCTCCCTCTGCCGTTTGATTAGTTTGGCTAAGGGTTTGTCAATCTTGTTGATTTTCTCCAGGAACCAGCTTCTTGTTTCATTGATTCTTTGGATTGTTTTCTGTGTTTCTATTTTGTTGATTTCTGCCCTCAGTTTGATTATTTCCAGTCTTCTACTTCTCCTAGGTGAGTCTGCTTCTTTTTTTTCCAGAGCTTTCAGGTGTGCTGTTAAGTCACCAATGAGCGCTTTCTCCGTTTTCTTTAAGTGGGCACCTAGTGCTATGAACTTTCCTCTTAGCACTGCTTTCATTGTGTCCCATAGGTTTGAGTATGTTGTGTCTTTGTTTTCATTAAATTCAAGAAAGACTTTAATTTCTTTCTTTATTTCTTCCTTGACCCAGGTGTGGGTCAGTAGTTGACTGTTCAGTTTCCATGAGTTTGTGGGTTTTCTGGGGGTAGCGTTGTTGTTGAATTCTAATTTTAATCCATGGTGATCCGATAAGACACAGGTGGTTACTAATATTTTTTTGTAACTGTGGAAGTTTGCTTTGTTACCAAGTATATGGTCAATTTTCGAAAAGGTTCCATGAGCCGCAGAGAAGAAGGTATATTCTTTCCTATTTGGGTGGAATGTTCTATAGATGTCTGTTAAGTCCATTTGGTTCATTACCTCCATTAAGTCTTTCAATTCTCTGTTAGGTTTCTGTCTGATTGACCTGTCCATTGGTGAGAGAGGAGTGTTGAAGTCTCCAACTATTAGTGTGTGTGGTTTGATGGCTGCCTTGAGTTCTAGAAGTGTTTCTTTTACATAAGTGGGAGCTTTTATATTAGGGGCATAGATATTCAGGATTGAGACTTCATTCTGATGGATTTTTCCTGTTATGAGTATAAAGTGTCCCTTTCCATCTCTTCTGATTGATTTTAGTTTGAAGTCAACTTTGTTGGAAATTAGTATGGCCACACCCGCTTGTTTCTTAGGGCCATTTGCTTGATAAACCTTTTCCCAACCCTTTACTCTGAGTAGATGTCTGTCTTTGTGGTTGAGGTGTGTTTCTTGTAAACAGCAAAATGTTGGATTCTGTTTTCGTATCCAGTCTCTTAGCCTGTGCCTTTTTATAGGTGAATTGAGTCCATTGATATTAAGTGATATTAATGACCAGTGGTTGTTAACTTCAGTCATTTTTAGTAGTAGAGTTTGTGTGTTTCCCTTCTTCTAGTTGTGCTGGTGAAGGGTCGCTAGATGCCTGAGTTATTGTCGGCGTTGTTGGACTCCTTTTTTTGTGATTTTCCTTCTATTACTTTCTGCAAGGCTGGATTTGTGGCTGCGTATTGTTTAAATCTGTTTTTGTCCTGGAATATCTTGTTTTCTCCATCAATGGTGAATGCAAGCTTTGCTGGGTATAGTAGTCTAGGCTTGCATCCATGTTCCCTAAGTGTCTGTAGCACATCTATCCAAGCTCTTCTGGCTTTCATGGTTTCCATTGAGAAATCAGGTGTAATTCTGATAGGTTTCCCTTTATATGTTACTTGACCTTTTTCCTTTGCAGCTCTTAATATCTGTTCTTTATTCTGTATGTTTTGTGTTTTGATTATTATATGGCGTTGGGATGCTTTCTTTTGATCCAGTCTATTTGGTGTTCTGTAGGCTTCTTGTACCTTCATAGGAACATCCTTCTTTAGGTTGGGGAAGTTTTCTTCTATAATTTTGTTGAATATGTTTTCTGGGCCTTTGAGTTGTAATTCTTCTCCTTCTTCTACCCCAATTATTCTTAGGTTTGGTCTTTTCATGGTGTCCCAGATTTCCTGAATGTTTTGTGTTAAGAATTTGTTAGATTTGTTTAGTTCTTTAATCTGTGAGTTTATTTCCTCTATAGTATCTTCAGAGTCCGAGATTCTTTCTTCCATCTCTTGTATTCGGTTGGAAATACTTGTCTCTGAAGTTTCTGTTCGTTTACTCAGAGTTTCCATTTCCAGTCGTCCCTCAGATTGTGTTTTCTTCAATACCTCCATTTCATTTATCAGGTCTTGTACTGTTTCCCTTACCTGTTTGATTGGTTTTTCTTGTTTTTCTTGGGTATCTTTGAGAGATTTATTTATTTCGTCTACCTTTTTGTTTGTCATCTCCATTTCTTTATGGCAGTTTTTTACCTCCTGTTTAAGGTCCTCTATTATTTTCATAAAGTACTGTTTAATGTCAGTTTCTTCTATATCTTCTGGGGTAGGGTGTTCAATTCTTGTTGTTTCGGGATGTCTGGCTTGTGGTGATGTCATGTTGCCTTTCATGTTGTTGGAGGAGCTCCTGCATTGGCGCCTGCCCATCTATTCCTTCAAAAGGAGCCCGGAGGTGTTTGGTGTCCTAGACCAATAATTGCTGTGACTGAAACTGGTTGGATCTCCCCAGTGCCAGAGGAGGACCTATTCTTTGCGTCACAATCTGAAGAAGCCCACACTCCCTTGCAGGAATCCTCAGACCTTCCTGGAGGCCAGGGTCCGACTCCTCTGGGTGGATGGCCTTAGAACAGGAGCAGGACACCTGAGAACACTAGGGGAAGCTTGGGAGACACACAGGGAAGGGAGAAACCGACACAAGCCTGCAGAGGGAAGTGGGGGTAGGGGGTCTGTGCTCTCTTCCAGGGCAGGTTGCCCCAGGGTCCGCATTCACTCACCAGTTCAGATGGAATGTCAGGGCACAGGATCAGGGATTCCAGGCAGCCCAGGATCACAGCCCAGACAAAAGGGCCAAGGTGGGGGCAGGGCGGGATTGAATACCACACAGCGAACCTGGCAGCACAATCTGAAGGAGCCCGCACCCCTCCACAGGAATCCTCAGACCTGCCTGGAGGCCAGAGTCTGACCCCTTTGGGTGGATGGCCTTAGAACTGGAGCAGGACACCCCAAAGAATGATGGATCCTCTGGCAGACTGTCAGGTCCCCTTGCAGGCCAAGCAACTCTCAGACAAAGGCCTACCTTGCCCTGGGCAGTCAAATGAAGGAGGGGACCTCCCACCGGCCTGGGTGCACTCAATTCCAGGTCCCCAGAGCCCAAACAGGCTGAGCTGTGGGATTTTGTGGCCCCAAAGACGGGAGGATGAGGCAGGGGGAGGGGGGGAGGATTCTGGGTGCAAGCTGGGAAGGGACAGGGAGAGAGAGGCGGTATCCGGGGAGAATAACCCCTGCAGGAAGAGCAGGAAGTGTGCTGGTGGCAGGGGGAGTTGTGGAGAGTCGGTGGTCCCTCTCCGGGCAGCTGCCGCGGTTCGGGCACTCACTCCTCACTCACCCCAAAGAATGATGGATCCTCCTGCCGACTGTCAGATCCCCTTGCAGGCCAAGCAGCTCTCAGACAAAGGTCTACCTTGCTCCGGGCAGTCAAATGAAGGAGGGGACCTCCCACCGGCCTGGGTGCACTCAATTCCAGGTCCCCAGAGCCCAAACAGGCTGAGCTGTGGGATTTTGTGGCCCCAAAGACGGGAGGATGAGGCAGGGGGAGGGGGGGAGGATTCTGGGTGCAAGCTGGGAAGGGACAGGGAGAGAGAGGCGGTATCTGGGGAGAATAACCCCTGCAGGAAGAGCAGGAAGTGTGCTGGTGGCAGGGGGAGTTGTGGAGAGTCGGTGGTCCCTCTCCGGGCAGCTGCCGCGGTTCGGGCACTCACTCCTCACTCACCCCAAAGAATGATGGATCCTCCTGCAGACTGTCAGATCCCCTTGCAGGCCGAGCAGCTCTCAGACCTCACTGATTTTCTTAAAGAACTAACTCATTGTTCTACTTTTAATGGTTTTCCATTTCATTGAATGCAACCTTGAGTTGACCACTTCTGTCCATTCCTTTTTGTCCTAGAGTTGTCAGATGTAATTTGAGTTATAGTATATCATTCCAATTTCTTTTTGTAAATGTAGACCCTTATTGCTATGAAGTGCCTCTTTGAACTTTATTCATTGTGTTTCATTAACTTAGGCATGTTGTGTTTTAATTTTTATTCAATCCTAGAATGTGTTCATTTGTTAAATTTGTGTGTTGAATTATTTTTTATTATGGAGAAAGTTTTTCAGTTTCCATGAATTTGCCAGCTTTCTATTGTTTTTGTTGTTGATTTTCAGCTTTATTTTGAGGTGGTCTCATAGGATTCAGAATGTCATTTAATTTTTCTTGTATTTTTTCAGATTTGCTTTGGGTTTCATATGTCTCTAACTTGGAAATTTTTCCATAAAGTGCAGAGAAAAATGGAATATTCTTTTGTTAGTTCTTAGGTCCATTTAGTTGGACCATTTTTTTCTAACCTTCACTCTCATGTCATGTCCCTCTGTGATGTTGATGTGTGTTTCTCGGATGCAGCAAAAGGTGGATCTAGTTTTGATTTTGTTAATCTTTTCAATAGGGAAATGAGGCATTGATATTGGAATATATCAAGGAGCAATGAATACTGATTCATTTTAAATATTGATAGTGATTGTGTGTGTGGGGGGGTGGGTGGGTTTTCCTATCTTTGCTTTTGGTGACTTTGGAATTATTTATTCTTTGTGGTTTCAAGGTTTCTTTAACTTAACTAGGTTAGAGTTTTCCCACTAGCACCTATTTAGGGCTAGATTTCTATACAGACATTGCATAAAGTTAGTATTGCTGTGGAAGATCTTATTTTGCCTAGTATGGTTTGTCAGTTTTGGTGGGTAGAGTAATATAGGTTGGAATCCGTGATATCTTAGGGTCTTCAGTACACCGCTCTTGGACTCTCTGGCTTTTAGGGTGCAGTTCTAATAGTTTTTCTTTTACTTCTTATCTGTTTTTTTTTTTCTTGCAGCTTTTAATATTCTTGGTTTGTTTGATCTGTGTAGTGTTTTGATTGCTCTGTGGTGAGGGGACTTTCTTATCTGATCCGATAGAGTGGCATCCTGATGGCTCCTTGTGCCTTCATAGTCATCTCCTTCTGTAGGTCCCGATCATTTTCTTCTATCATTTGTTGACGATGGTTCTGGTCTTTGAGGTTGGTTTCTTTGACTTCCTCTATTCCCATTATTCCAAGATTTGGTCTTTCATAATGTCCAGATTTCCTGCAATTTTGTGTCAGGAAATTGTTAGATTTAACATTTTCTTTGAATGATGAGCCCATTCTTTTTCCTAGCCTATCTTCAATGCCAGAACACTTTCATCTCTTGTGTTCTTTAGATGAGGGTTGCCTTTGTAGTTCCTGTTCCAATACTCACATATTTCATTCCCACAGTTTCCTCAGTTTGGATTTTCTTCCTCTATTTGCCATTCGTTATCAGGTCTTAAACAGTTTTATTTATTTCCTTGCACTCTTTGTGCTTTCTAGGATTTTTAAAGGGTTCATTCACATCATTACATAATTTGTATATCTTCCTGAATTTCTTTCTTTTTTTGGAGAAAACCTTTTCTAAAGTAGTTTATTGTTTTGTCCTTTTATAAGATGTACATTTTGAGTTATTATTGTATGCCACCACTAAGAACCCTATTTATATGATCTTTATTTTCATGGAAAATTTAAAAATTTAATTAAATTTACATTTTATTACCATTATTGCCTCCCCTAGAAGTCAAAAACATCACAAACCTTTCCTGAGATCATAGAGTGATTTTTTAAAAATTTTTATTGTTTTATAAATAATACTATTCAAAATTTCTACTTGTTCCCCTCCTCCCATTTCCCTTCCGCTCCCCCCTTCCCCTCTTCCTCCCCCTCCAGTCCTAAGAGAGTGCAGGATACCCTGCCCTTTGGGAAAATCAAGGCCCCCTTCCATCCAGGCTTAAGAAGGTATGCATCCAAGTAGAATAGGGTCCCAAAAAGCCAGTACATGCAGTAGAGACAAATCCCAGTGCCATTATCATTGGCTTCTCAGTCATCCCCCATTGTCAGCCACATTCAGAGAGACTTGTTTTATCACATACTCATTCAGTTCCACTCCAACTGACTTTGGTGAGCTCCCATTAGGTCAGGCATACTGTCTCAGTGGGTGGACCAACCCATTGTGGTCCTTACTTCCTAGCTCATTTTCTCCCTCCTTCTGCTCTTCAACTGGACCTTGGGAGCTCAGTCCAGTGCTCTGATGTCAGTTTCTGTCTCTATCTCCATCTGTTGCTGGACGAAGATTCTATGGTGATATTCAAGATAGTCATCAGTCTGATTAGGGACAAGGCCAGTTCAGGCACCCTCTCCTCTACTGCCCAAGGACCTAGCTGGGGACATACCTGTGGATGCTTCTCTTGCCAACCCTAAAATGGCTCCCTTAATTAAGATATCTTCTTCCCTGCTCCCATATCTGCCCTTCCTCCATCTCAACCATCCCACTCCCCCAGCTCTCTCCAATCCTCCCCTTCTCCATTCTCCCTCCCTGTCTCTCCTTTCCCCCACTCCACCCCACCCCCATGCTCCCAACTTTTGCCTGGCATTCTTGTCTGCTTCCAATTTCCAGAAGTATCTATATATGTTTTTCTTTTGGTTCACCTTATTATTTAGCTTCGCTGGGATTGCGAACTATAGGCTCAATGTCCTTTATTTATGGCTAGAATCCACTAACGAGTGAGTACATACCATATTCATCTTTTTGGGTCTGGGTTACCTCTCTCAGGATAATGTTTTCTATTTTCATCCATTTGCATGCAGATTTCAAGATGTCATTGCTTTTTACCGCTGAGTAGTATGCTAATATGTAGATTTTTTCTTTATCCATTTTTTCTTTATCCATTCTTCCATTGAGGGGCATCTAGGTTGTTTCCAGGTTCTGGCTATTACAAATAATGCTGCTATGAACATAGTTAAACAAATGTTTTGGTTTTTTTTTTTTTTTTTTTTTTTGGTATGATTGGGCATCTCTTGATATATTCCCAAGAGTGGTATTGCTGGATCCTGAGGTAGGTTGACTCCCAATTTCCTGAGAAACTGCCACACTGAATTCCAAAGTGGTTGCGCAAGTTTGCATTCCCACCAGCAATGGATGAGTGTTCCTTTTTCTCCACATCCTCTCCGTCATAGGTTATCACTGGTGTTTTTGATTTTAGCCATTCTGACAGGTGTAAGATGGTATCTCAGAGTTGTTTTGATTTGCATTTCTCTGATTGCTAGGGAAGTTGAACATGACTTTAAGTGTCTTTTGGCCATTTGAACTTCTTCTTTTGAGAATTCTCTGTTCCGTTCAGTACCCCATATTTTAATTTAGAATATTAACGTTCAGTTTCTTGAGTTCATTATATATTTTGGAGATCAGACCTTTGTCTGATGTGGGGTTGGTGAAGATCTTCTCCCAATCAGTAGGCTGCCTTTTTGTCTTATTGACAGTGTCTTTTGCTTTACAGAAGCTTCTCAGTTTTAGGAGGTCCCATTTATTCAATGTTGCCCTTATTGTCTGTGATTCTGGAGTTATACGTAGGAAGCGGTCTCCTGTGCCCATCTGTTGTAGACTATTTCCCACTTTCTCTTCTGTCAGGTTCAGTGTGTTCAGATTGATATTGAGATCTTTAATCCATCTGGAGTTGAGTTTTGTGCATGGTGATAGATATGGATCTATTTTCATTCTTCTACAGGTTGACATCCAGTTCTGCCAACACCATTTGTTGAAGATGCTTTCTTTCTTCCATTGTATACTTTTAGCTCTTTTGTCAAAAATCAGGTATTCATAGGTTTGTGAGTTAATATCTGGGTCTTCTATTCGATTCCATTGGTCGACTTCTTTGTTTTTATGCCAGTACCAAGCTGTTTTCATTACTGTAGCTCTGTAATAGAGTTTGAACTCAGGGATGGTAATGCCTCCATAAGATCCTTTATTGTATAAGATAGTTTTGGCTATCCTGATTTCTTGTTTTTCCATATAAAGTTGATTATTGTTCTCTCAAGGTCTGTGAAGAATTTTGTTGGGATTTTAATGGGGATTGCGTTGAATTTATAGATTGCCTTTGGTAGAATTGCCATTTTTACTATGTTGATCCTACCCATCCAAGAGCATAGGAGGTCTTTCCATTTTCTGGTCTCCTCTTCAATTTCTTTCTTCAATGCCTTAAAGTTCTTGTCAATTAGATCTTTCACTTCCTTGGTTAGAGTATCCCAAGATATTTTATGCTATTTGTGGCTATTATAAAAGGTGAAGTTTCTCTGAATTCCCTCTCTGCTTCTCTGTCCTTTGTGTATAGTAGGGCTACTGATTTTTTTGAGTTGATCTTGTAACCTGCCACTTCACTGAAGTTGTTTATCAGCTGTAGGAGTTCTTTGGTAGAGGTTTTGGGGTCACTAGTGTACACTATCATATCATCTGCAAATAACAAAAGTTTAACTTCTTCCTTTCCGATTCGAATCCCATTGATCTTCTGATGTTTCCTTATTGCTATTGCTAGAACTTCAAGAACCATGTTGAAGAGATATGGGGAAAGTGGTCAGCCTTGTCTTGTTCCTGAATTTAGTATAATGGCTTTTGAGTTTCTCTCCATTTAATTTGATACTAGCTGTTGGCTTGCTATATATTGCTTTTATTATATTTAGGTATGATCCTTGTATCCCTAACCTCTCCAAAACATTTATTATAATGGGGTGTTGAATTTTGTCAAATCCTTTTTCTGCATCTAATGAAATGATCATATGGTTTTTTTCTTTCAGTTTATTTATATGATGGATTACATTGATAGATTTTCATTTGTTGAACCAGCTCTGCATCTCAGGGATGAAGCCTACTTGAGCATAATGGATAATTTTTTTAATGTGTTCTTGGAGTCTGTTTGCCAGAATTTTACTGAGAATTTTTGCATCGATGTTCATGAGTTTGTAAAATGAGTTTTGCAATGACTTTTCTGATTCTATTATGTGAAACACATTAAGGAATATAGGTATCAGCTTTTCTTGGAAGTTCTGATAAAATTCTGCATTAAATCCCTCAGGTCCTGGGCTTTTTTGGTTGGGAGGTTTTTTATGACACCTTCTAATTCCTCACAACTAATAGGTCTATTTAACTTGTTCACCTGGTCTTGATTTAATTTTGGGAAATGGTACTTATCTAAAAACAAGTCCATTTCTTTTACATTTTCCGACTTGGTGGCATATAAGCTTTTGTAATAAGACCTAATGATTCTCTGAATTTCCTCAGTGTCTGTTGTTATATCCCCCTTTTCATTTCTTGTTAATTTGCATGTTCTCTCTCTGCCTTTTGATTACTGTGGATAAAGATTTGCCAATCTTGTTGACTTTCTCAAAGAACTAGCTCTTTGTTTCATTGATTCTTTGGATTGTTTTCTGTGTTTCTATTTTGATGAATTTAGCCCTCAGTTTGATTATTTCCAATCTTCTACTCCTCCTAGGTGAGTCTGCTTCTTTTTTTCTAGAACTTTCAGCTGTGCTGTTAAGTCTCTATTATGAGCTTTCTCCATTTTTTTCATGTGAGCACTTAGAGCTATGAACTTTCCTCTTAGCGCTGCTTTCATAGTGTCCCATAGGTTTGGGTATGTTGTGTCTTTATTTTCATTAAATTCAAGGAAGACTTTAATTTCTTTCTTTATTTCTTCCCTGACCCAGCCGTGGTTCAGTAGTTGATTGTTCAGCTTCCAAGTGTTTGTAGGCTTTCTGGGGGTAGAATTATTGTTAAATTCTAACTTTATAGCATGGTGATCCAATAAGACACAGGTGGTTACTAATATTTTTGTATCTATGGAAGTTTCTTTGTTAGCAAGTATGTGGTCAATTTTCGAGAAGGTTCCATGAGCTGCAGAGAAGAAGGTATATTCTTTCCTATTTGGGTGAAATGTTCTATAGATGTCTGTTAAGTCTCTTTGATTCATTACCTCCATTAATTCTCTTATTTCTCTGTTAGGTTTCTGTCTGATTGACCTATCCATTGGTGAGCTAGGAGTGTTGAAGTCTCCTACTATTAGTGTGTGTGGTTTGATGGCTGCCTTGAGTTCTAGTAATGTTTCTTTTACATAAGTGGATGCTTTTATATTAGGGGCATAGCTATTCAGGATTGAGACTTCCTCCTGATGAATTGTTCCTGTTATGAGTATAAAATGTCCCTCTCCATCTCTTCTGATTGATTTTAGTTTGAAGTCAATTTTGTTAGATTGTAGTATAGCCACACCCGCTTGTTTCTTAGGTCCATTTGCTTGATACACCTTTTCCCAGCCCTTTACTCTGAGTAGGCATCCATCTTTGTGGTTGAGGTGTGTTTCTTGTAAACAGCAGAATGTGGATCCTTTTTTGTGTCCAATCTCTTAGCCCGTGCCTTTTTATAGGTGAATTGTGTCCATTGGTATTAAGTGATATTAATGGCCAGTGTTTGTTAACTCCGCTTATTTTATTTTATTTTGCTGGTAGAGTGTGTGTGTTTCCCTTCTTTAAGTTGTGCTGGTGAAGGGTCGCTAGATGTCTGAGTTATTGTGTGCATTGTTGGGCTCCTAGGTTTGTGATTTTCCTTCTATTACTTTCTGTAAGGCTGGATTTGTGGCTACATATTGTTTAAATTTGTTTTTATCCTGGAATATTTTGTTTCTCCATTGATAGTGAATGAAAGCTTGGCTGGGTATAGTAGTCTGGGCTTGCATCCATGGTCTCTTAGTTTCTGCAGTACATCTATCCAGGACCTTCTGGCTTTCATGGTTTCCACTGAGAAGTCAGGTGTAAGTCTGATAGGTTTACCTTTATAAGTAACTTGACTTTTTTCCTTTGTAGCTCTTAATATTCTTTCTTTATTCTGTATGTTTTGTGTTTTGATTATTATATGGCAAGGAAATGGGTTTTTTTCGATCCAGTCTATTCGGTATTCTGTATGCTTCTTGAACCTTCATAGGAATATCTTTCTTTAGGTTCAGAAAGTTTTCTTCTATAATTTTATTGAATATATTTTCTGGACCTTTGAGTTGTAATTCTTCTCCTTCTTCGACTCCTATTATTCTTAGGTTTGGTATTTTTATTGTGTCCCAGATTTCCTGAATGTTTTGTGATGAGAATTTGTTGGATTTGCTGTTTTCCTTGATCAGTGCATTTATTTTCTCTATGGTGTCTTCAGACTCTGAGATTCTTTCTTCTATCTCTTGTATTCTGTTGGTTATGCTTGTTTCTGTAGTCTCTGTTCATTTACCTAGATTTTCCATATCCAGCTGGCCCTCGGTTTGTGTTTTCTTCATTGCCTCCATTTCAGTTTTCAAGTCTTGAACTGTTTCCATTATAAGTTTGTTTTTTCTTGGTTTCCTAGGGTATCATTTACAGATTTACTCATTTCTTCGAACTTTTTGTTATTCTTCTCATCCATTTCTTTTTTTTTACATTTCAATTTTTTTCTTTAAAAGGAGTGAGTTGTGTACAGGGGGGTTAAATGCTTTATAGACAAGAAAAAACACTGCGCTAGAACCAACTTATTCATCATTATCATCTTCTTCCTCATCTTCATCTTCCTCTTCTTCCTCCTCCTCCTCATCCTCTTCGTACTCCTCATCATCTTCCTCTTCTTTTTCTTGCTCTTTTCCCCCTTGACCACCCCCTTCTTCGCTGCATCGGGTTTTCCTTTAGCTCTGTAAGCAGCGATATCCTGTTCGTACTCCTCCTTCAGCTTGGCAGCCGTCTTTTCGTAGGCCTGCTTGTCATCTGCAGCAGTGTTGTTCCACATCTCTCCCAGGTTCTTTGCAGCATCACCAATGGATAAGCCGGGGTGCTCTCCTTTGATTTTGGGGCGATACTCAGACAGAACAAGAAGAAGGCCGAAGGAGGCCTCTTGGGTGCATTGGGGTCCTTGAACTTCTTTTTGGTCTCCCCTTTGGGGGGGGGGATGTAGGCTTTCATTTCTCTTTCATAACGAGCCTTGTCAGCCTTGGCCATGTCTTCAAATTTCCCCTTTTCTTTAGCAGACATGGTCTTCCACCTTTCTGAGCACTTCTTAGAGAACTCTGAGAAGTTGACAGAAGCATCCGGGTGCTTCTTCTTGTGTTCCTCCCGGCAAGTTTGCACAAAGAATGCATACGAGGACATTTTGCCTCTCGGCTTCTTAGGATCTCCTTTGCCCATGTTTAGTTGATTTTCGTCTGCGAGACACAGAGTCGCCCAGTGCTGGTTAGGCTCTTGCTTGCCCCGGCGCTGTCTCTATGGAGGTCAATGTACTCATCTCATCCATTTCTTTAAGGGAGTTTTTCACCTCCTGTTTAAGGGCCTCTATCACTTTCATAAAGTCAATTTTTTCTACTACTTCTGGATTAGGGTGTTCAAGTCCTCCTGTTGTAAGTTCGCTGGGTTCTGGTGTTTTCATGTTGTTTTTCAGATTGTTGAAGGAATTTGTGCGTTGGTGCCTGCCCATCTCTTCCTCCAAATGCTTCCCGATGGATCTTCTGGTACAGGATCAGGTCCCCTTGCTGGCCAGGGACCTCACAGATAACAGGCCTACCTTGCTGCAGGCGGGCTATTGAAACAAATGAACTCCAGCCCGGTTGCACTCACCACCTCATCCCAGCGCCCAAACAGGCAGGGATGGGGAATCTTATGGCCCCGAAGAAGGGAGGAAGAAGTGAGGGTTTTCTGGGTTCGAGCTGGGATGGGATAGGAAGAGAGCGGCAGTAGCCAGTGACAGTAGCCCCTGCAAAGAATGACCAGGAAGTATAGGGGGTTGAGGAATGTCTGTGCTCTGTCTTCTGGGGTGCTGCCGCGGGTCGGGAACTCACTCACCCCTCTGATTCCTCCTGTCTATTTTTATGCCAATACCAGGCTGTTTTCTTACTCTAGCTCTGGAGTAGAGTTTGATGTCATGGATGGAGATGCTTCCAGAAGTTCCTTTATTATACAGGATTGTTTTGGCTATCCTGAGTTTTTTGTTTTTCCATATGTAGTTGATTATTTTTCTTTCAAGGTCTGTGAAGAATTGTACTGAAATTTTGATGGGGATTGAATTGAATCTATAGATTTCTTTTGGTAGGATTGCCATGTTTATTTTGTAGATCTTACCTATCTAAGAGCATGGGAGATCTTTCCATTTTCTGGTATCTTTTTCAATTTCTTTCTTCAAAGACTTACAGTTCTTGCTGAACAGGTCCTTTGCTGTTACCCCAAGATACTTTGTTATTTGTGGCTATTGTGAAGGATGGTATTTCTCTGATTTCTTTCTCAGCTTCTTTATCATTTGTATATAGTAGGGCTGCTGATTTATTTTGAGTTGATCTTGTATCCTGCCACATTATTGAAGGTGCTTATCAGCTGTAAAAGTTCCCTGTTAGAGTTTTTGGGGTCACCTACATATGCTATCATATCCTCTGCGAAAGTGAAAGTTGGACTGCTTCCTTTCCAATTTGTATCCCCTTGATCTTTTTTTTTTATTGCTATAGCCGGAACTTCAAGAACTATGTTGAATAGATATGGAGAGAGTGGACAGCCTTATCTTGTTTCCGGTTTTAGTTTAATTGTTTGAATTTCTCTCCACTTAATTTGATGTTGGCTCTTGGCTTGCTGTATATTGCTTTTATTATGTTTAGATACGTTCCTTGTATCCCTGATCTCTCCATGACCTTTATAGTGAAGAAGTGTTGGATTTTGTCGAATGCATTTTCAGCATCCAATGAGATGATCATATGTTTTTTCTTTCAGTTTATTTATAAGATGGATTACATTGATAGATTTGCATATGTTGAACCATTCTGCATCTCTGTGGTGAGGCTGACTTGATCATGGTGGATGAATTTTTTGATGTGTTTTTGGATTTGGTTTGCTAATATTTTATTGAGTTTTTTTGCATCCATGTTCATGAGTGAGATTAGTCTGTAATTTCCTTTCTTGATTGAGTCTTTGTGTGGTTTTGGTATCAGGGTAACTGTAGCCTCATTAAAAAGAATTTGGCAATGTTCCTTCTGATTCTATTATGTGGAATACTTTGAGGAGTATAGGTATTAGCTCTTATTTGAAGTTCTGGCAGAATTCTGCACTAAAACCATCTGGCCCTGGGCTTTTCTGGGGGTTGGGGGGAGGCTTTTGATAGCTGCTTCTATTTCCTTGCAGGTTATAAGTCTATTTAAATTGTTTACCTGGTCTTAATTTAATTTTGGTATATATTACCTATCTAGAAAATTGGTCATTTCTTTTACATTCTCTAATTCTATGGAGTACAGTTTTATAGTATAACCTAATGTTTCTCAGGATTTCCTCCTTGTCTGTTGTTCTGTCCCCGTTTTCATTTATGATTTTGTTAAATTGGATGTTGTCTCTCTGCCTTTTGATTAGTTTGGATAAGAGTTTATCATGTTGATTTTTCTCAAAGAACTGGCTGTTTCTTTGATTCTTTGTATTTTTTTCTTTGTTTCTGTTTTATTGATTTCACCCCTCAATTTGATTATTTCCTGTCTTCTACTCCTGCTGGGTGAGTCTGCTTCTTTTTTTCTAGAGATTTCAGGTGTGCTGCTAAGTCTCTATTGTGAGTTTTCTCCATTTTCTTTATGTGGGCACTTAGTGCTATGATCTTTCTTCTTTAGCACTGCTTTCATAGTGTCCCATAAGTTTGGATATGTTGTCTCTTTATTTTTGTTGAATTCAAGGAAGACTTTAATTTCTTTCTTTATTTCTTCCTTGACCCAGGAGTGGTTCAATAGTTGACTGTTCAGTTTCCATGAATTTGTAGGCTTTCTGGGGGTGGAATTGTTGTTAAATTCTAACTTTATTCCATGGTGATCCGATAAGACACAGGTGGTTACTACATTTTTTTTGTATCTGTACATGCTTGCTTTGTTACTGAGTATATGATCAATTTTCAAGAAGGTTCCATGAGATGCTAAGAAGAAGGTATATTCTTTTCTGTTTGAGTGGAATGTTCTATAGATGTCTGTTAAGTCCATTTGATTCATTACATCTGTTAGTTCTCTTATTTCTCTGTTAAGTTTTTGTCTGGTTGACCTGTTGAAATTTCCAACTATTACTGTGTGACGTTTGATGTGTGCTTTGAGTTCTAGTAATGTTTCTTTTACATATGTGGATGCTTTTATATTAGGGGCATACCTATTCAGGATGGAGACTTCCTCCTGATGAATTGTTCCTGTTATAAAGTGTCCTTCTCCATCTCTTCTGATTGATTTTAGTTTGAAATCAATTTTGTTAGATTGTAGTATAGCCACACCTGCTTGTTTCTTAGGTTCATTTGATTGGTAAACCTTTTCCCAACCCTTTACTCTGAGGTAGTGTCTGTCTTTGAGGTTGAGGTGTGTTTCTTGTAAACAGCAGAATGATGGATCCTGTTTTTGTATCCATTCTCTTAGCCTGTGCCTTTTTATAGGTGAATTGAGTCCATTGGTATTAAGTGATATTAATGACCAGTGGTTGTTAACTCCGGTTATTGCTTTGGTGGTAGTGTTTGTGTGTTTCCCTTCTTTGAGTTGTGCTGGTGGAGGGTTGTCAGATGTCAGTGTTATTATGGGTGTTGTTGGCTTTTTTGGGTTGCGGTTTTCCTTCTATTACTTTCTGTAGGACTGGGTTTGTGGCTATGTATTGTTTAAATCTGTTTTTGTCCTGAAATATATTGTTTTCTCCATTGATGGTGAAAGCAAGCCTGCTGGGTATAGTAGTCTAGGCTTGCATCCATGGTCTCTTAGTTTCTGCAGCACATCTATGCAAGACTTTCTGTCTTTCATGATTTCCATTGAGAAGTCAGGTATAATTCTGATAGGTTTCCCTTTATATGTTACTTGACCTTTTTCCTCTTTAGCTTTTCATATTCTTTCTTTATTCTGTATGTTTTGTGTTTTGATTATTATATGGCAAGGGAAGGTTATTTTTTTTAATCCATTCTATTTGGTGTTCTATAAGCTTCTTGTACCTTCATAGAAATATTCTTCGTTAGGTTGGGAAAGTTTTCTTCCATAATTTTGTTGAATATATTTTCTGGGCCTTTTAGCTGGAATTTTTTTCTCCTTCTTCTACCCATATTATTCTTAGGTTTGGTCTTTTCATGGTGTCCCAGAGTTCCTGGATTTTTGTGTTAAGAATTTGTTAGATTTGCTGTTTTCTTTGATCAATGCGTCTATTTCCCCTGTAGTATCTTCAGCACCTGAGATTCTTTCTTCTATCTCTTGTATTCTGTTGGTTATACTTGTCTCTGTAGTTTCTGTTCGTTTGCCCAGATTTTCCATATACAGCCATCCCTCAGTTTGTGTTTTCTTTATTATCTTCATTTCGGTCTTCAAGTCTTGAACTGTTTCCTGTACTTGTTTGATTTCTTTTTCTTGGTTTTCTTGGGTATCTTTGTGCAATTATTAATTTCTTCTAACTTTTTGTTTGTCTTCTCTTCCATTTCTTTAAGGGAGTTTTTCACTACCTGTTTAAGGGTCTCCATCATTTTCATAATGTTATGTTTAAAATCGATTTTTTTTCAACTTCTTCTGGGTTAGGGTGTTCAAGTCTTCCTGTTGCATTTTCACTGGATTCTGGTGTTATCGTGATGATTTTCAGGTTGTTGGAGGAATTCTTGCATTGGTGCCTGCCCATCTCTTCCTTCAAATGCAGCCAAGAGAGTCTTGGCATCTTGGTCCAATCTTTGCTGTGGTTGACTGTATATTGGGGGTTTTTTCTTGGTCTGCCCTCTCTTAGGTCCCTTCAGCACTGGAGCTGGCTTTCAGATCCCCTTCACCCTGAAGCAGGCTGTGCTGGTGGATCTGAGGACCCTGCAGATGAAAAGGAATGCTTGGGGGCAAGATGGGATGGGGTAAAGAAAGCCAGTAGCTGGGAGACTTCCTGCTAGATGGTGAGAAAAGTTTAGGGAATTGCAGGTTCCTTTAACTGGGATTTTCAGACTGGGCGGCCACTCACTCACCAATCCCTATGGATCTCCTCAGTACAGGAGCAGAGCCTCTTGCTGGGCTCCAAGGACCTCACAGACAAAAGGGCAGGCTTGGGAGGGGGCAGGGTGGTGTGGAACAAAGAAGCCCCAGCAGCAGGAGCACTCACCACTGGCTCCCCAGATCTCAGCCTTGAAGCATCCTGAGTTGGGGGATCCAAGGACCTCGCAGATGGAAAGGGGTGTCCTGAGTTTCTTAATTAGATTTTTTCTTTTCTTTTTTAAGTGCCTCTATGATCTTCATACATGCTGCATTAAGCTCTCTTTCCTGTTCTTCAGGTATGTTGGAAACTTCAGTGCCTACTGTGTCGTGGTTACTGGGCTCCAGGAGAGACACTGTTTTGGCTGTTAATGTTTGTGTTTTCAAGATGATGTCTACGCATCTGGGATTGAGAAGATTAAAGGTCTGTGCAATGGTATTTGGTTTTTTTCTGTTGGGTGTCTTGTTCCTGGGTTTCTGCTTCCTCCCTGAACTTTGGAGAGTATAGTGGACCTATGCTGTCTGAATAGAAATTTTCTATATACCTGTTTCCTTGTCCTGCTTGCCAGTGTGTACCCAGGTAATGCCTGCTGGTGTTGGAAGCTAGGATAAGGGGCTGAGTTGGAGGAAGAAAGTTTGGAGGAGACCTTTGTGATGTGTGGGGAATGGGGTGAGAGAGGAAAGGGAGACCACAAACTACAGAGGTGGGCATGACACTGGGAGGATTCGATCTGGAGAAGCAGAAGTAGAGGTGTGGATCTGCCATCAGCCTACTTGTCACCCTGGCAGGAGGGATCTTTGGGTAGTAGGGTGCTGAGGTGGAGACAAAACACTGAATCAGAGAGGAATGCAAGATGGGGAAGAGCTGTGTGATCCACAGGAAATGGGAATGCATTGTCTGAGATATCGGCAGCAGGTGTTCTTCTGCAGACGTGGAGATGAGAACAGAGGGTTGTAGCTGGAGGAACACAGTGCTAATGATATTTGAATAAACCATTTAATTGGAGAGAAACTTGAAGTAGAGATATGTTCAGATTTGTTGAAACTATACAGTGTAAGTAACTAGCCTGTGGCTGTGTTTGTGTTTATAGATTTTAAATGTGAACAACAGATAATAGTCCAGAGGCTAACAGAAGCCATTAGGACATGCTGCTGTGATAAAGGGGTGGCTGGACTACTGTTAGTCCTGCTGAGGCTGCAGTGGGAGCAGGACAACTGCTTTATATGCCCCCCCGTCTTTCCATTCCCATTGCTGTTCTGCTCTCTGCAGCACAGGATCCAGGCCCTTCTAGGAAAGTTGCACAATTTAAAAGTAGATCAGTACTGAGACTTTTTCAGGTTTAACTTGTTTTTTTTAACCTCGGGTTTGACAATATTGACTGTCCTCACTGGACTATAAAGGTTTCCCATACTATGTCTTTCTTTTTGTCTAGTGTGTCCACGGTCCCAAAATTGACCATCTGGGAGGTACTTGGGATTTCTCTGGAATATGGATCTGGCCATTCATGGGGGCCACTCTCACTTCTTAGGCAGAAATCCTTCATATTTGACTAATAGCATCTACTCTTGAGTATATTTTCACTGCAGTTCTTGCTAGGTACATGGGCAATTTGTGTATCCTTATTAAACCTCTGTGTGCTGTTGGTCAACCAACGTGCCTATATTTACAAAGAGGTCTCCTGTGCCCATGCATTGAAGGCTACTTCCCACTTTCTCTATCAGGTTCAATGTTCACGACTTCTCTCTTTACGTCTTTGACAGTAGAAATAGTGTGAGCCTTGTTGCCTACAGAATGGGAAAAGATCTTCACTAACCCCACATCAGACAGAATATACAAAGATCTCAAGGAATTGTACACCAAAAGAACGCATAATCTAATTAAAAAAAATGGAATACAGTCCTAAACAGAGAACTCTCAACAGAGGAACCTAAAATGGCTGAAAGAAACTTAAGGAAATGATTAAAATCCTTAGTCATCAGAGAAATGCAAATCAAAACAACTCAGATTCCATCTTAGACCTGTAAGAATGGCCAGAAACACTAATGACAACTTATGCTGGAGAAGTTATGGGTAAAAGGGAACACTTCTGCATTGCTGGTGGAAATACAAACTGGTACAACCCCTTTGGATGTCAGTGTGGCGATTTCTCGCAAGATTGGGAAACAACCTTCCTCAAGACCCAGTAATACCACTTTTGGGTATATATTCAAAGGATGCTCTATCGTGCCACAAGGACATGTGCTCAACTATGTTCATAGCAGCTTTGTTTTTCATAGCCAGAACCTGAAAACAACTTATGCCCCTTGACGGAAGAATGGATAAGGAAAATGTGGTACATTTACACAATGGAGTACTACACAGCAGAAAAAAATAACAACAGCTTGAATTTTGCAGGAAAATGGATAGAGCTAGAAAACATTATTTTGAGTGAGGTGACCCAGACATAGAAAGACAATTATCACATGTACTCACTCATAGGTGGATTTTAAACATAAAGCAGAGAAATCCAGCCTACAAACCACAATCCCTGAGAATTTAGACAACAATGCAGACACTAAGAGAGACTTACATAGATCTAATCTACATGGGAAGTAGAAAGTAGAAAATGAGATCTCCTGAGTAAATTGGGAGCATGGGGACCTTGGGGGAGGGATAAAGGGAGGAGAAGAGAGGCAGGGATGGGAGCAGAGAAAAATGTAGAGCTCAATAAATATCAATTAAAAAAAGAATTTAGTACTTATCATAACAGTGAGACACATATGCTCCTGGCAACTGCAATCTACTTCAAGAGGACGATGGGCATCGAAGAGGCTTCTCATGGAGTCCATTAGCCATTTGGGAAAGAAACTGCTCTTGCCTGGACTGCTTAATGAACTGGACATGCAGGACCCACAGAGAAATGACTGCTGAACTTGCCTAAAGGTGAAACCATCCTTCAGGGTTCCTGCTTTATGAAAGAGACTGCTAGACATTCTGCAGGACACAGAACAAAGTGACTGACAGACTGCCAGTATAGGTGGCATTGTCTTTGAAATTTCCAGCTTCATGGAAAGTCTGTCAGATACTATGGGACTATAGGCTGTAGACAGATGCCCCTGTGGTACAGAAGAACTTTGGGAGACTATCCAGGCAGCGAGATGTCTCTATTAATTCTAGAGTTTTGGAAGTTGCTTACAATGCACTTCCTGTTTACTTGGGTAATATTATATCCCTCTGGAGCCTTTGATGAAAACGAAGATTCTAGTTATATTCATAGTTTTTATTTATGATAAAAGGTAAAGTAGATATAAATATTGTGACTGTAATTCTTTCTTGATACCTGTTTTGTCATATGTAAGTTTACTATGTTAAATACATACAGAAAAGGGAGGGTGATATGGGAGTCCCTTCTGTGTGCTGTGATTACCATTAATGGATTATAAAAACTGTTTTGGGCATGTAGCAAGGCAGAACTTAGGTAGGCAGGGAAAACTAAGCTGAATGCTGAGAGAAAGAAGAACGGAGTCAGGGAGAAGCCATGGATAAGCCACCAGAGTCAGACATGCTGAACTTTTGTCAGTAAGCCACTGCCATATGGTGATAGACAGAATAATACAGATGGGTTAGTTTAGGATAATGATTTAGCAGAAATACGCTTAAGCTATTGGCCAAACGATATTGCAAATAATATGGTGTTCTGAGTGGTTATTTTTTGGCTGGACGACCAGGACAAACAAGCAACCCTTCCTTCAACAGGATTGGTGAAGATCTTTTTTCATTCAGTAGGCTGCCTTTTTGTCTTATTGACTGTGTCTTTTGTTTTACAGAAGTTTTACAGTTTCAAGAGGTCCCATTTATTTATTATTGCTCTCAGTGTCTCTGCTACTGGGGTTATATTTAGGGAGGGGTCTCCTTTGCCCATGCATTGAAGACTACTTCCCACTTTCTCTTCTATTAGGATAGCTACACCTGCTCTTTTCTTAAGCCCATTTGATTGGAAAACCTTTTCCCAACTCTTTACTCTGAGGTAGTGTCTGTCCTTGAGGTTGAGGTATGTTTCTTGTATAGAACAGAAGGCTGAATCCTGTTTTCATATCCATTCTCTAGCCTGTGTCTTTTTATAGGTAAATTGAGTCCATTGGTATTAAGCGATATTTATGACCAGTAGATGTTAATTCTGGTTAATTTTCGGCAATAGAGTTTGAGTTTTTGGGTTTTTCTGGTGGGGGTTATCAGATGTCTGTGTTTTTGTGGGTACAGTTACCTTCCTTTGATTGGGATTTTCCTTCTAGTACTTTCTGTAGGGCTGGGTTTGTGGATACATATTGTTTAAATTTGATTTTGTCTTGGAATATCTTGTTTTCTCCATAGATGGTGATTGAAAGCTTGGCTGGGTATAGTAATCTGGGCTTGCATCCGGGGTCTCTTAGTGTCTGAAGCACATCAATCCAGGACCTTCTGGCTTTCATGATTTCCATTGGGAAGTCAGGTGTAATTCTGATACGTCTACCTTTATATGTTACTTGAGCATTTTCCTTTGTAGCTCTTAATATTCTTTATTTATTCTGTATGTTTTGTGTTTTGATTATTATATGGTGAGGGCACTTTTTTTTGATCCAGTCTGTTTCGTGTGCTGTAAGCTTCTTGTACCTTCATAGGGATATCCTTCTTTAGGTTGGGAAAGTTTTATTCTATGATTTTGTTGAATATATTTTCTGTGCCTTTGAGCTGCAGTTGTCCTTCTTCTACCCCCATTATTCTTACGTTTGGTTTTTTTCCATGCTGTCCCAGATTTCCTGGATATTTTGTGTTAAGAATTTGTTGGATTTAATGTTTTCTTTGACCCATGAGTCTATTTTCTTTATAGTATCATCAGCACCTGAGATCTTTCTTCTGTCTCTTGTATTCTGTTGGTTATACTTGTCTAGTTCCTGTTTGTTTACCCAGATTTTCCATATCCAGAATCCCATCAGTTCATGTTTTTATTTACCTTTGTTTCAGTCTTCAAGTCTTGAACTGTTTGTTTTACCTGTTTGATTTTTTTCTTCATTTTCTTGTTTCTTTGAGGGATTTGTCAATTTCTTCTTCCAATGTTTTGTTTGTCTTTTTCTCCATTTGTTTAAGGGAGTTTTTCATTTCCTCTTTAAAGGTCTCCATTATTTTCATAAAGTTGCACTTAAAGTGGTTGTCTTTTTTCTGTTTTCTTCTTCATATTCTCCTTTCCTCCTTCTCTTCCCCCTCCCAATTCCCTCTCCCTCCTCTTTCTTTTCCTTCTCCTCTTCCTTTTCTTCTTCTTTTCTTCCTCCTCCTCTTCCCCCTCCTCTTCTTTTCTTCCTCCTCCTCCTCTTCCTCCTCCTCCTCATCCTCCTCCTCCTCTCCTCCTCCTCCTTCCTCCTCCTCCTCTTCTTCTTCTTCCTCCTCCTCTTCTTCTTCTCCTTTTTCTTCTTCTTCCTCCTCCTCTTCTTCTTCTCCTTTTTCTTCTTCTTCCTCCTCCTCTTCTTCTTCTCCTTTTTCTTCTTCCTCCTCCTCCTCTTCCTCATCCTCCTCCTCCTTTTCCTCCTCCTCTGGATGATCAAGTCGTCCTGTTGTGTAACCACTGGGTTCTGGTGTTACCATGTTGGTTTTTAGGTTGTTGGATGAATTCTTGTACTGTCACCTTTCTATCTCTTCTTTAAAATGGGGCTGATTGTCTTTATGCCTTGGTTTAGTCCTTGCAGTGGCTGTCTGAATGTTTGGGAATTTTCCTTGTTCTGTTCTGTACTGTCAATGTCTGTGTCTCAGGAAGTTTCTGAAGTCCTGCCATGTGGCTGTTCACTTACCTCTTAGTCCCCTCCATATTGTAGCAAGCTGTGTTTCAGAGTTTCACAGAGGTTACTGGAGGATAGGTGAGTTTGGGGGCAGAGTGGGGCTAGTAGCTTGGACGGTCCAGTGGATGGGGTTGGATGCTGGGTGAGCCTACCTGCAGGAAACTCTCCTGCTCATTGGCAGAACAGTTGAGGGAGTTGGGGAAGGGGTCGAAGGTTTTGTCCCAATGTGGAGCTTCTAGAGATTGGGGTGTCCTGCTGCATGGCTGTTCGCTTTGAAGTTACCTGGCACAAGTGAGAAGGAAACACGGAACATGCAACAAACCCACTTAGGAGTTTATTAGAGGGTGTGTGTAAAGGCCTGGGTAAAGTCAGTGTGCAGAGAAAGAGAGGAAGATGGCACATCCAGGTTTTAAAAGCTGCCTAGTACATGTGCACAGGGGTTGGCATAGCTACGTCATATGCAGATGGCAGGGCTCTCGCATGCCTGCAAGGTCTTAGCTGAGTTATACGTGGATGATGCAACCATGCATGTCCACAAGGGCTTAGCTGAGTCATAAGTGAATGATGTAATCCATGCCACATATGGGTCATGCGGGGCCCTTTAACATCTCCAGGGGCCATTAGGCACTTCTGCCTGAGGGCTTGTTTCTACCTGCATGACCCCTAGAACCGAGAGGTATCAGCCTTATGTGGCTGAAATCATTCTGGGTTAGACTACCAGCTTCTCTGGCCAGTTTCTATCTGGTTTCTAAAGTTTCTGTGAAGCTAATATGCTGTGTGAATAGCTTGGTGACTCTGAGGGTAGAGAATCGCCGAAGGATATTTCTCAGTTATAGCTTCACTTACTTCTTCCCTGATCACATCTAGAAGGAAGTGTAACAAAACTGAAGAAACAGGCAAGAATAGATTTAGTGGGGGAAACCAACAACAGTGAAGGAAAAAATAATCTGTTGTGTTCAGTAAAAATACAAGGCAAGGGAGGAGTGCTATGGGAGAATCTTATGAGAGATTAGATGCTTCTAACTCATTTCTTTGGAGGAGACACAGACTCACTGAAGAATTTCAACAGCTTTAGTGTAGGACCCAGTCATGACATGCTCAATAGAGGCCTGAGTCTCAGTAGTTTACCCTGGTTCCAAGAAAGACCACAAACTGAGACTACACAAGCACCACCCAGGAACAGACCATCCAAAGGAAATTCCTAACACTCCGAACATTACAGATAGGATCACCTGCCAGCACACACCCATTGCTTTTCAACAGAACACTCCTAGACAACTGTCAGCCAATCATGGCTCCTGAACCTTAGAAATCCCTCACCCCCACCTTTGCTACTACAAAAACCCAACCCCAACTGAACTCTGGGCTCTCAGATCACTCCAATACCTTGGACACAGGGTAACCGAGTTTGCAAACTTGTGTAAGAATAAGGCTCTTTGCTTTTACATAAAGGACTCAGTCTCCTAGTTGTTTTTTTGGGGGGGAACTCCATGATCAGGGCATAACATTAACTCCCTGAAAATCCATTTCTCCATACCAACTATATAGGGAGATAAAAGAAAGGAGGCAGTGTTATTCTTTTGGTCCCCGCCCCTTTCCACGCCCACTCCCAGCGACCTCTGATCTCTTGGAGTCATCCTGAATTCTTTTTCTTCCCTCTCTCTCTTCTCACTGTCCATTTGTGTGTGCACACGTCCGTCTCTTTCTCTGTTCTGTCTCTGTGTCTCTGTCTGTCTGTCTGTGTCTCTGTCTCTGTCTCTCTGTCTCTGTCTCTCTGTCTGTCTGTCTCTCTCTCTCTCTCTCTCTCTCTCTCTCTCTCTCTCTCTCTCTCTCTCTCTCTCTCTCTCCTTTTTCCCCTCTCCTTTAATAAAGCTTAATGCCTATTTTGTGTTCGCGTGCCTTTAACCTGCTGCCGCCTGCCTTTAATTTGCAGCTGGCTTGGCTGCCCGCTTGCCTGCGAGGAGGGGTCGGGGTGGGCCACTGCCCACTACCGCCTGGGGCCACCGACAGGAACCTTTTGGCCTCTTGGGATCCGCGAGGCTCTGTGAGTCTCTGTGGCGGCCGCAGCAGAACTTGCTTGCTTGGCTCTCCTGGCCGGCACCTACCCGCTGGTGAGAACTCAAGGCCACTTGGCTTGGCCCTCCCGGCTGCACTGGGGACTGGCCACTCAGGATCCGCGCAGTTCCGCCAGCCCGCCACTGCCAGCTACCGCCAGGGGATCTTGCAGGGACCCACAACCGTCTCTGCTGGGCTGACAGCTGACCCGCAAACATTTTTTGGGGGGGTTCAACCTAAAGATTTGAAAAGTAAAACAGCCAGCCACTGGCTTTTACCTCAACCTCAAACTGAAATGGCAATCCAGATTATGATAACATACATCTTTAATCCGCAAACATTTTTTAAGAACAAAAGGCAGGAGGCCATAGAAGCGCAATGTAGGGAAATGGATGTGGAGCTGAAGCCGTGGCAGTGTTGATGAGAGTGGTAAGAGCCATGCTCTGGACTGGGTGACCAAGTGCAGGGAGAGTCCAGCAGTGCACGACCTTCTGCTTGCCTGTCCCAGGACCTTGTCTTCCTTTCTGCCTTCTTAATGGACTGCAACGGTGGACTTGGGCCAGCACTGTTCTCAGACATTCTGCTGCCTAAAAGCTATCCTTATGTAGTCAAGAATTAGGACGCTAAGGTGGTGATTTAGAACTTGACATCTCTAAACATCTGTACCTTCTATTCTAGGCTCTATTTTCATTTTCTTTTGAAGCCTTGTGCACCCTTTAAAGTGAAGTTCTTGTCCCACTAAAAACAGCTTTCACCTAGGAACTTGTTACAAGGGTGACATCTGACTTCTCCTCCAGACCTAAGAATTGGAATCTCTGGACAGCAAGTCTAGCAGTCTGTTTCCACAAGGCCTTTAAATGACTCTGATGGATATTAAAGTACTCAGTT
Source organism: Arvicola amphibius (assembly GCF_903992535.2). Taxonomy (NCBI): domain Eukaryota; kingdom Metazoa; phylum Chordata; class Mammalia; order Rodentia; family Cricetidae; genus Arvicola; species Arvicola amphibius. The sequence continues at coordinate 122,992,862 of NC_052058.2, read as the reverse complement.
GGTGGGAGTGCTGGGGAGAGGGTCGGGGATGGTACTAAGTTAAGGTGCCTTTTCCTGTGTCCCCTGCACTGTGGGGTGCTCTACTTACTGTCCTAATCCTTTCCTGTGAAGGTCTTGTCCCAGCTTCCATTTCTGTTGCTGTGACAAAGCAGGGATCCAAACCAACTCAGCTGAGGAAAGGATTTTTCATCTCACAACTTTCAGGCCGTGATCCCCCAGTTTGGGAATTTGGGGCAGGAACCGTGGAGGAAAGCAGCATACTGGCTTGCACAGCTTGCTTTATTTATACGGTGCAGGACGAATTTTCCAGGGTCAGCACCACACACAGTGGGCTGGGCCTAACACACACACACACACACACACACACACAAATAATCCCTTAAGAAAATGTTGCCACTTCTTCCTTTCCAGTTTGAATCCCCTTGATCTCCTTTTGTTGTTGCCTTATTGCTATTGACAAAACTTCAAGGACTATGTTGAAGACATATGGAGAGTGGACAGCCTTCTCTTATTCCTGATTTTAGTGGCACCTCAGTGCCATGTCATCACATGGTGTCTGTCATCTTTCTCGTCTATCAAACACCCTGTGTTTGGTGAACAGAGTCTAGCCTCAGGTAAAAACCAGTTAAAGTCAGTATAGGGCCATGTGCCATGTATTAAGTTATGACCATGTTTTTGATCATTATGGAGAGTGGGTCTTTGTCACATTCAAGGTCACAGTTTGTGGTCCTGGCTTCCTTACTGTCAGAAAAGTACTTGGTTTGTAAAGAGAGGGTGCGGCCCACACACCCTAAAATTTAATCTTGACATGATTTACTGGTAATCAGGAAGCTGGCAGGACCCCATGATGTCAGTTTATGGCCTTTGTCCTTTTCTCATTCTTCAGACAACCAACTCATGGTGTTCTAGTGTGTAGACATTACTGTAGTAGTACATGTCTTAGGTCAGACCCAAGGTCAAACTGTTTTTCTTGACATGGACACAGAGGATTTCCTGGGTGCGGCACACACACCCTTCATACCAAGCTGTGTTCCTGTCATTTGACATTCATGTGTGGTCCAGATTATTTCAAAGCCATGAGGTTGCCTTGAGACATTTGGGAGAATTTTGCCTGTGTTGGAGCAATCACGAATATAACCCACAAACCAGAATAAAACCAAAATGAGCCTTCAGATGAACTTCTTCTGGATCAGAGTTCATGGCTTATGACCTGATGTCACTCACTGATGAAGATTCCAGTTGTCTTGGTGAACATGGCATGGCCTGGGTCACAGATGAGGCTATGGTTGTCCAACAAAATAAATTGACATGAAGATAATGCTTGGCTTGAGTCCTGGTCATGGTTATTGGGTGTTCATTTCCTTTGATCATTGAGATGAGGTTTGATTCCTTTAATGCCTGGCTCCTCTGTGGTGGGATTTTGTCCTGGAATGCATAGAGCAAGGGTGCGGCCCATATACCCTTGAAGATGATCGCCCAGAATACTTGCAGTTCGGGAGCAGACAGATTTCCTTTGAGGTTTGTTCATGGCCTTGCTCCTAGATTAGTAATTATGTCATCAAGTTCTGAATCTTGAAAGATATAATGTGACCAGGAGTAAGTTACTCAGAATAAGACCAAATTTGTATTAGTAGACAGTTCTTAGAAAACCGGTTGTTGCGTGAATTACATTTGAGAACTGTTCATTCCTAAAGAAATCAGTTTAAGATCTCTTTAATTCAAGGTAAGATTATGTTTCAGACAGCTAGAGGGCACAGTATGACACTCTTTTTTATGTGCTACGTCTATATTGATAGATCATTTCAATATGGGCCCTGGCACATCACAGCAATGGTTCATACTTGCTGACGTGTTGAGGATGTGGTCAGCATTGAATAAAGTATATGTGTGTGCTCCACACACCTAATTTTGAGCATGTCAGTTTACATGAGTGCTCAGAAAGAGAGTAGTGTGGTCAAGGCCACGATTATGGATGAGCAAGCTGGGATGTCTCTGCATGGATGTCTCAGCTGGTTGTAAAATAGCTGAAAATGAGGCCTAGGACCAGTGTGGCTCATGGTACATGGTCTAAACACAATGCTGATTCTCTTTAGTTTTGGCCTTGGCACTCTTCTTTATGTGCAGGGCTTATTGGGAGAGAATGAATCTGGGCCAGTTGTCCCAGGGCTCTGTTTGTTCCAGGCCAGAGATACTTGTGTTTTTGATTCCACCATGGACACACTCCTGTGTGTTTGGGTCTTTAGGTCTTTGCTAGTTTTGTATTTTCCCAAATGTCTTGATGCTCTGGGCCCATTATTGGTGAGGGTCAGGTGTAGCTCCAGACACACATCTCTTCTTCTTTGGGCTTAGGGCTATTTGCATTCATGGAGAGGCCCTCAGCCTCATCTCATCTTGCTTTGGGCCCTGGACTCTGGAGCATAAGATATAGACACAGATCCTAAGGTCTTTTTTGGACCCAAAAGTCTTCAGTTTGAGAGATGGGCCCAGGCCTATTTCTCTCCTTTTATTTGGGCCTAAGTCTCTTCATTATTAGGGATTCACCCAAACCTACATCTCTACTCTTTTGGGGCTGGGATTCTTCTTGTTTAGCAATAGACCCGGGCCCATAGATTTTCTTTGTTGGTCCTAGGCCTCTACATGGACAAAAGTAGACCCAGCCACATATTTTTCCTTTACTAAGGGCAGGGGCTCATTAGGCTAGGTAAATGACCCAGGCCTGCATCCCTTCATTTGGGCATGGTCTCTTCAAGTTTGAAACAGCCACAGGGTCATATTTTGCTTAAGGCCAAGCCCTCTTCCATATGAACGATAAGCTCAGACCAACATACCTTTATAATCTGGGCCCAAGCCTCTTCATGGATAAAGATGGGTGAGGCCCACACCTTCTCTTACTAGGGCCAAAACATCTTCAGTGTTACAGAATGGCCCAGGTTCTCATCTATCCTTTCTTTGGTCTCAAGCCTCTTCACTGTTATGGAATCCACATCTCTTCTTTCTTTGGTCCCAAGCCTATTCAGGGTTAGGGGATGACCCAGGCCCACATCTCTTCTTGTTTTGGTCTGGCCTTCTTCAAGGTCACAGGTAGGACCATGCCAAGTTGTTCATCACTAAGACCAGACCTCTTAAGGGAAAGGATTAGGCCAAAGACCACATGTCTTCATCATTGGTCCCAGGACTCCTTAATGTCAGGGTTAATTCCAAGTCCATAACTCCCTTTTATTCATCCAAGGCTCTAAAGATAAGGGTTAGGTCTAAGCACACATCTTATATTAAAGGGGCAGAGGCCTCTACAGGATAAGGGTTAGGCCCAGGCCCACAACTTTTCTTCATTGGGCCCGGGCCTCTACATGATAATGGTTACGTCCAGGCCCACATCTTTTCTTCATTGGGCCCCGGCCTCTTCAGTGTAAGGATTAGGCCCAGGCCCCCATCTTTTGTTCATTGGGCCCGATCCTCTTCAGTATAATGGTTAGGCCCAGGCACACATCTTTTCTTCATTGGGCCCAGGCCACATCAAGGTAAGGGTTGGGCCAGGCCCACATCTTTTCTTCATAGCGCCTAGTCCTTTTCAGTATAATTTTTAGGCCCAGGCCCACAACTTTTCTTCATTGGGCCCCGGCCTCTACATGATAATGGTTTGGTCCAGGCCCACATCTTTTCTTCATTGGGCCCCAGCCTCTTCAGTGTAAGGGTTAGGCCCAGGCCCCCATCTTTTCTTCATTGGGCCCAGGCCAATTCAGGGTAAGGGTTAGGCCCAGGCCCACATCTTTTCTTCATTGGGCCCAGGCCTCTTCAGTGTAAGGGTTAGGCCCAGGCCCCCATCTTTTCTTCATTGGGCCCAGGCCAATTCAGGGTAAGGGTTAGGCCTAGTCCCACATCTTTTCTTCATTGCGCCCAGGCCTTTTCAGTATAATGTTTAGGCCCAGGCCCACATCTTTGCTTCATTGGGCCCAGGCCTCTACATGATAGTTGTTAGGTCCAGGCCCACATCCTTTCTTCATTGGGCCCTGGCCTCTTCAGTGTAAGGGTTAGGCCCGGGCCCCCATCTTTCCTTCATTGGACCCTGGCCGTATCAGGGTAAGGGTTAGGCCCAGGCCCACATCTTTTCTTCATTGGGCCCAGGCCTCTTCACTGTAAGGGTTAGGCCCGGGCCCCCATCTTTACTTCTTTGGGCCCAAACCTCTTTAGTAAAATGTTAGGCCCAGGCCCACATCTTTTCTTCATTGGGTCCAGGCCACTTCAGGGTAAGGGTTAGGCCCCATGCTCACATCTTTTCTTCATTGGGCGCAGGCCTTTTCAGTATAATTTTTAGGCCCAGGCCCACAACTTTTCTTCATTGGGCCCGGGCCTCTAGATGATAATGGTTTGGTCCAGGCCCACATCTTTTCTTCATTGGGCCCAGGCCTCTTCAGTGTAAGGGTTAGGCCTGGGCCCCCATCTTTTCTTCATTGGGCCCAGGCCAATTCAGTATACTGGTTAGGCTCCCAATTTGTCAGATGATCTTATCTATTTTGACTTTCCAGGAAGATGTATGTATGTTTTTCTTAGGGTTCATTTTATTTCTTAGCTTCACTAGAATCATCAACTATAAGTTCAATATCCTTTGTTTATACCTAGTATCCACTTACGATTGAGTACATACCCTATTCATCTTTTTGCATGTGGGTTACTTTACTCAGGATAGTGTTTTCTACTTCCATTCATTTGCATGCAAATTTCTAGATGTCATTGTTTTCTTACTGCTGACTAGCATTCTAACATTTAAATGTGCCACATTTCTTTATCCATTTTTCGGTTGAGGGACATCTAGGCTGTTCCCAGGTTTTGGCTATTACAAATAATGCTGTTATGAACATAGTTTAACAAATATCCTTGAAGCATGATTTAGCAATTTTGGTATATGACCAATAGCAGTATTGCTGGATCCTGGGGTAGTTTGTTGTCCAATTTTATGAGGAAACATAATGATTTCCAGAATGGTTGTACAAGTTTGTATTCCCACCAACAGTGGATGAGTGTTCCCCTTATTCACATCCTCTTCAGCATAAGCTATTATTGGTGCTTTTGATTTTAGCCATTCTGACAGGTGTAAGATGCTATCTCAGAGTTGTTTTGATTTGCATTTCCCTAATGGGTAAGGATTTTGACCATTTTCTTACTGTCTTTGGGCATTTGAGATTTATCTATTGAGAATTTCTGTTTACTTCTGTACCCCATTTTTCATTGGGTTATTTAGAATTTTGATGTCTAATTTCTTGAGTTCTTTATATGTTTTTCAGGTCAGCCCTTTATCTGATGTGGGGTTGGTGAAGATCTTCTCCCGTTCATTATGCTGCCTTTTTGTCTTATTGACTGTGTCCTTTCCTTTACATAAACCTCTCAGTTTCAGGGGGTTCCATTTTTTGATTCTTGTATTCAGTGACTATGGTTATATTTAAGAAGTGGTCTCATATGCCAAAGCATTAATGGCTACTTCTTACTTTCTCTTCTATTAAGTTCAGTGTGGTTGGATTTATATTGAGGGCTTTGATTCACTTTGACTTGAGTTTTGTGCGTGGGGATAGATATGGATCTATTTTTATTCCTCCACATGTTGACATCCTGTTATGGCAGCACTATTTCTTCAAGATAATTTATTTGTCCTTTGGATAATTTTAACTTTTTGTCAAAAATTAGGTGTTCATAGGCATATGGATCAATATCTGGGACTTCAATTTGATTCCATTGGTCAACCTCTTGGTTTTCATGCCAATACCATGCTGTTTTCATTACTGTAGCTCTGTAATACAGCTTGATGTCTGGGATGGTGACACCATTGGAATTTCTTTTAGCATACAGGATTGTTTTGGCTATCCTAGTTTTTTTCCATATAAAATTGATTATAGTTCTTTCAAGGCCTATGATGAATTTTGTGGGGATTTTGATGGGGCTTGCATTGAATCTATAGATTGTTTTTGGTATTGGATTTTTATTGCCATTTTTATTATTTTGTTCCTACCTATGGAAGAGCATGGGAGATCTTTCCATTTTCTGGTATCTTTTTCAATTCCTTTCTTCAAAGACTTAAATTTATTGTTGAATAGGTCTTTCACTCTTTGGTTAGTGTAACCTCCAAGATATTTTATGTGATTTGTGGTTATTGAGAAAGGTGATATTTCTCTGATTTCTCTCTCAGCTTTTTTATCATTTGTGTATAGGAGGGCTACTGATTGTTTTGAGTTGATCTTGTATCCTGCTGCATTACTAAAGTTATTTATCAGCTTTAGGAGTTCCCTAGTGGAGTTTTGGTGGTCAGTTACCTATACTATCACATCATCTGCAAATAACGAATGGTTGACTTCCTCCTTTTAAATTTTAATCCCTTTGATCTCCCTTTCTTGTCTTATTGCTATAGCCAGAAGAACTATGTTGAAGAGATATGGATAGAGTTGCCAGCCTTGTCTTGTTCCCGATTTTAGGGGAATTGCTTTTAGTTTCTCTCCATTTAATTTGATGGTGGCTGTTGGCTTGCTGTGTGTTGCTTTTATTATATTTAGATACGTTCCTTGGTTCCTTGTATCCCTGATCTCTTCAAGACCTTTATTATGAAAGGGTATTGAATTTTGTTGAATGCTTTTCAGGATCAAATGAGAGGTTCATATGATTTTTCCTTTCAGTTTATTTTTATGATGGATTACACTGATAGATTTTTATGTTTAACCATCCCTGCATCTCTGGAATGAACGCTGACTTGATAATTGTGGATGATTTTTTCATGTGTTCTTCGATTTGGTTTGCTTAATTTTTTTGAGTTCTTTTGCACCTCTGTTCAGGAGAGAGATTGGTCTATAATTTTCTTGCTTTGTTGAATCTTTGTGTGGTTTTGGTATCAGGATAACTGCAGCCTCATAAAAAGAGCTTGGCAATGTTCCTTCTGTTTCCATTGTGTGGAACCCTTTGGAAAGTATAGGTATTATCTCCTCTTTAAAGTTTGGATAGAATTCTACACTAAAACCATATGGCCCTTGGCATTTTTTGTTTGGGAGGCTTTTGATGACAGTTTCTGTTACTTTGTAGTGTATAGGTCTATTTAAATTGTTCATGTGGTCTTGATTTAATTTTGGTATATGATATCTATCTAGAAAAGCATCCATTTCTGTTAAAATTTCCAATTTTGTGGAATATATGTTTTGTAGAATGACCTAAGGATTCTCTGAATTCACTGAATTCTCAGTGTCTGTTTTTATGTCTCCATTTTTATTTTTGAATTTTTCAATTTGGAGTTTCTATCCCTGCCTTTTACATACTTTGAATAATGGTTTATCTATCTTGTTTATTTTCTCAAATCTCCTTGTATTATTGATTCTTTGTATTGCTTTCTTTGTTTCTATTTTATTGGTTTCAGCAATCAGTTTGATTATTTCCTGTCATCTACTCCTCCTGGGTGCATCTGCTTCTTTTTGTTCTAGTTTTAAGGTGTTCTGCTAAGTCTGTAATGGGAAGTTTCTCCACTTCCTTTATGTAGGTACTTAGTGTGATGAACTTTCCTCTTAGCACTGCTTTCATGTTGTCCCACAGGTTTGGGTATACTGTGTCTTCATTTTCATTGGATTCTAGGAAGTCTATAATTTCTTTCTTATATTTTTTACTGTTAAAAAATTAAAAAAGAAATGAAAACAAAGCCCATACAGCTCTCTATAAGTCTGTATACATATTTTCCAACTGTACTCATGGAATGACCTAAATGAAGGTTCTAAATATTTCCACATGCAATGTATGATTAAAATGACAAGTAGGAGCCATGTAAGGGTGATAACCCAACATTCAATAGATGGAGATAAGAGGTTCATGGGCCAGCCTTTGCCAAATAATGAGAGCTTTCTCAAAACAAATGTTTAAAAGGCAATAAATAGGCAGGCATGGTGGTATACACTTTTAATTATAGTACTCAGGAGGCTGAGGCAGGTGCATCACAGATTTCAAGGCCAGACTGGTCTCAACAGTGAGTATCAGAATAGCCAGGGCTACACAGAGAAACTCTTTCTCAACACAAAATAGGCAAGTTCTCCATTTGTCTTAATAATGAGGGCCATGAATTGAACCCATGAAATTAGCTTTCATGGATAATGCTCCAAATAATCTGTCTCTCTCTTCCTCTGTCTCTCTGTCTCTGTCTGTCTCTCTCTTTCTCTCTCTCTCCCCTCTGATAGAGATATGGATAGCTGATGGGCTCAGGTTCTCATTGGCTTAGTTGATGCCCAGTCACAGAAGAAGGTAATCTCATTTGCTGAGTCAATGAATTCAAAGGCTAATCCCACTCACAAACATTCCTACACACAAACTACTGCTCAATCAGCACACATACCTCAGAATATGATCCATTTGTGGACACCAGTTCCCTCACATTGAAATACTCTAGTGAAGGCATAAGTCATAAAACAATCCCACAACAGTTTGGAATTATGATTAATAAAAGGGTTATTTATTTAAGGGGAAATCTTACAGATCACCATCCTAGACAACAGCCTTCTGTATGACCAGGAATGGAGTCTAGCAGCCAGAAGCTGGAAGCCAGAAGCAAGAGAGAGAGAGAGAGAGAGAGAGAGAGAGAGAGAGAGAGAGAGAGAGAGAGAGATTTCAGGGTTACTGCTGCTTTTCAAAGCAAAAGAGACCACACCTAAATGATCTGGTATCTTAAAGGCTATTGGCTGAAGGAGCAGAAGGAGCTCCCACAGCATCTCCCCCTTTTGTTTAAGTAAGAGATTTCCAAACCCAATATAAAACAATATATACTAGGAACAGATATCAAGTATACGATTAGAATTACATAGCATAAACAATATTAAGCAAGGAACATATGCTAAATGTTTTAATAAATATTCTATCCTAAGGAGTCTACGTCTTGTATTGGAAATGGCTTGGCTAGATCACAAAAGGACAGTAACTATGACTATCTAATACTCAACCCTATCGAAGGCCTGAGAAGGGAGATAATATTACTTGAGCAGGCAGGAAGTACAATCAAGCAGCTTCCAAAGCAAGCAACATATGACAGAGACAATTAGCTACCTGAGAAATCACCCAAAGTCTCATTTTGCAACATTGAAGCAACCAAATTTGGCTATGCCTCAGCATAATTGACAGACCATTTTCAGAGGCAGGAATTTTTCAAAACCATCTTATTCTGTCTTGGCAAGATTTGGCAGTCCTGCTTATCCATTTCAGAATATCATGTAACTTGTCAGTGGTTGAGGCATTGTCAGTTCCTTGCCCAATGGCAAGTTTTGCCAAGAAGAAAATACGCTCCAAGTGGAATGTCTTGGGTGCTCAATATTCTCTTGGGAATAGATTGGTGCTGTCAGAAGCAGACATGTCTCATGTCAATGGGACCCTAAATTGTTTAAATACCATGTTCTACAGATCCTTGAAGTGGTTGACGATTCCCTATCTAAACAGAATACAGTCTTTATATATCTAAAGAACCTAATTGATCTGACTGTATGTACAACAAACATGAACAACTATTGACCTATAATAATTAATATCTGTATAACTTTAAGACTAAAACTTCATGTTAGACTATTAAATAATCTTTAAATAAATGTGCAACAAATGAGGACAGTTGTTGGGGACCCTTCCCCAACTTCCTTGGTTATGGATTACCCTGGTTAGTTCTGTAGAAATCAGGACACAGAAAATGCAGAGCACGAGATACAAGTGCATACTTTATTGCAAAACCAGTGCTCTTTTTACAATACTCAAATCATGATTCAAATTAGGTTCCCATAATGATGTGGGAGGGTCTTCTGTTTTGTGTTGATTTCGTTGGTTAATAAAAAACTGCCTTGGCCATTTGATAGGCTAGCCCTTAGGTAGGTGGAGTAGACAGAACAGAATGCTGGGAGGAAGAGGCAAGTAAGGCAATCGCCATGCCTCTCCTCTCTGGGTCAGACACCATGGATCCAGCCACCAGGTCAGACATGCTGAATCTTTCCAATAAGCCACCACCTCGTGGTGCTACACACATTAATAGAAATGGGTTAATCAAGATGTGAGAGTTAGCCTATAAGAGGCTGAAACTAATGGGCCAGGCAGTATTTAAATGAATACAATTTGTGTGTTGTTATTTCTGGTGTAAAGCTAGCCATGTGGGATCTGGGTGGGATGAAAAGCAGGCCTGCTCGCCTCTTCACTAAAAATGGATTCAGACATGGATAACTGAATCCACAGAAAGCCACAGAAATCCACAGAAAGTTAATCTAAACAAAAAGCCTGGTGTTATGGGAATAACTCATGCTATAATATAATATTAAAAACACCTCATCAGAAGACAAACCACAACCTAATCAGGGCCTTTGAACTATAGTGCACATCTATATTCCTAAGGACTGACTATTGGCAAGGATGTTTGCCTCCTCCTGACTTGGTTTACCAAGCCTGTAAGTGAGAATGCTACCTCAAGTCATCCCTGAACAGAGTCTCTATGCAGTTCAAACAGACCCTCTTGAGACAGTAACCTCAAAATGTAAACAATCTATAAGTATTTTGATCAGAGGTAGAAGTACTATATAATGCAGTATTAAAATACACCCTAAAAGTTGTATCAATATACAAAATGTCCTAAATCTAGGTAGAAACATGCATATATACAATCTGACAAAATAACCTTGCATCGTTATAAAAATGTAAACAAAAGTAACAGATATAATTTGAACTTGTATCAATATACAAAAACTATACCTATGTAAATTATCCATAAATAATAGCTCTCAAGTAATTACTCTATTACCCACTATTCCTATCTCCCTTATCTTTTTACAAACATAGTTTTCACCCCAACCCTCTCTATCTAGTACAAGTAATAATCAACAAACCCTAAACAGTGTTCCCAACCCTATGGACCAAGTTTTTTGGAATGGGGCATCATCTTCTAGAATTACTTCCTGCTGTCATGGGGGCAATGTTCTCTTCATGGGATCCTGCAAAAAGTAGGTGGTGGTTAAGTTCCAAAATTACTGTCTAGTATATTTGCAAACTATTTCTGAGCAGTCAATAGGATTTTGTTTTGTTTTGTTTTGTTTTTCAAAGTTCTCATTTGGAGTTCTGGACAGAATATGAGAAAGTACACCATTTCAGCAGCTGGTACCCAAAGCAAGTGGTCTTATAGTAGTACTGTCTGCATCATGATGTCCTCTCAACTAGGTGTAGTTGTTGCTGTGGGGCCCCAACTTCTACCTGGAAACTTCAAAGATTACTGCAGGAAAAGATCTGTAGGAAAATCTATGTTCATCATGAAAAACTTAAACATCATTCATATAATCATACATTTAATGAAGAATATGTTATAGACAAAAAAGGCATGGAGAAAGTAAAATTTTTCCTAAAGTCTTTCTTCTGAACCACACCAGATGGCTACTGATAGGAGACAGAAACTCTGAATGTTCCTTTTAACAACAATTAGAGAAATACAGAGCCATTGTCCAACTCCAAAACCAGCTCTGTGTGTGTGTGTGTGTGTGTGTGTGTGTGTGTGTTTAAGTGTCAGTGTAAACAGTACCTGGATTCGTAAACTATATTATTTTCTGGATGCTAATTAGTGGATAGTTATTTTTTTCTTCTGTCAGCATTCAAACATCCAGGCTGTCTTGAATTTTTGATGATGTGCATTTTCCTGCAAAGATAAGAACAGAACCTTGCCCTAAGCCTTATGAGCTTTATTTACCACCTGTATGATTGTCACCATTGTAGATGTGGTATTCTTTCTCTTTTCTAAGAGCTTTCTCCTTTCAAAGCAAATTTTTATTAATTTTGATGGTATTCATAATTTTTCTTCTCCTGTGGAAACAAGAGCAAAACCCTTCCCCAAAGTAGTAAGTAAATCTCCTGGTTTCCATTGTGAGGTCAACACACCTTTGAAATATACTTGATGTAGGAGTGTCTTCTGTTTTGTATTGATTTCATGGGTTAAATAAATAAACTGCCTTGGCTTTTTATTTTTATTGGCAATTTATTTATTGGCTTGATAGGGCAGAAAATTAAGTAGGTGGAGTAGACCAAACAGAATGCTGGGAAAAAGAAAACAGAATCAGGCAGTCACCATGGCTCTCTTCTGTGAGTTGGACGTAGGTTATACTTATCCCGGTTAGCCACAGTCATGTGGTGATACACAGATTTAATAGAAATGGGTTAATTAAGACGTGAGAGTTAGCCAAGAAGAGGCTAGATATAATGGGCCAGGCAGTGTTTAAACAAAAACAGTTTCTGTAGTATTATTTCAGGGGCTAAGCTAGTCATGTGGGAGCCGGGCAGGATGAAAAGTAGGCCTGCTCGCCTCATCATTACATAAACTGATTGATTCAATTTAGAAGTTTTTTCCATTATCCAATGCCTCTCTGCTGCTGCTGTTCCTTTCTCATTGTCATTAAGAAAATACAAGGTTAATAATGCATTATGCAATTTTCTTTCTCTTTCTGTTTGTTCAGCATATCTGTTATAGTACAGTTTTACCTTTCTATAACTTCCTGACCTGTAGGATTATTTGGTATACCTGTATGTGCTTTATAGTAAGCAAAAAGGCATTTCATTTTCTTAGATACATATACTGGACCATTGTCTGTCTTTATTTGTGCAGGTATACCCATGATGGCCATGACTTCCAGTAAATGTGTGATTAATGAATCAGCCTTTTCTGAGCTCAAGGCAGTTGCTTATTAAAAACCTCAATATGTGTCTATGGTGTGGTATACATATTTTAATTTACCAAATTCTGTAAAGTGGAACACATCCATCTGCCAGATTTCATTCCTTTGAGTACCTTTTGGGTTACTTCCTGTAGGCAACAGTGTTTGATTATAGAAAGAACAAGTAGGGCATCTCTTTAAAATCTCCTTAGCTTGTTGCTGTGTAATAAAAAACTCTTTAAAACATTGCTATTGACGTGATTTTTTAATGAAATTCTGAGGCCTGCAGTATGCTTCCAATCAATAATGGATCAATTTCTGCATTACCTTGTGCTAAAGGACCTGGCAGACAAATATGGGATCAGATGTCTGTTATGTATATGGGACAAAGCCTATTGTTGATCATGTCTTGCACCTGGTTAAACAATGAAGTGAATTCTGTATCATCTGGTGTAAATTCAATGGTTTCAATATGTAAGGTAACTCTTTCTGCATAATGAATCAGTAACTATAATAAGAGGTTCTTTAAAATCTCTGAGCACCATAAGAATGGCATATAATTCTGCCTTCTGGACGAATTATAAGGCTTTGTTCCATCTTACTCAATTCTTCTGATTTGTAACCTGCCTTTGATGATTTATTTGTATCAGTATAAAATGTGTGGGCTCTACTTATAGGAGCGTCACGTACAATTTGGGGAAGAAACCAAGAAATCATCTTGATAAGGTTGTCTATCAGTTTTGTGATAGTTACTATTTATTTCTCCCAAAAATTAGCACAAGCTCCTTGCCTTGGTTCATTGTCTTCCCATAACTTTTTTATTTCATCAGTAGTGGAAGACACTATAATTTCTGCAGGGTCGAAATCTCAGTTTACCATTTATAATTAATTCAAAGACTCTTCCCACATAAGTTTTTAATTTTTTACTTGGTTTATGTGGTAAAAAGATCCATTCTAAAATAATATCTTCCCTTTAAATTATAATCCCCATAAGATAAATTCTGGAAGGCAATATGACTAGAATACAACTAAGATTTGAATCACCTATCCACGTGTGTCTCCTGTAATTCTCCCTCAATCATTGTCAGTTCCTTTTCTGTTTAAGCTGTTAATTCTCTGGAACTATTTAAATCTTTATCACCATCTAAGGTTTTGTTGAAATGAATTATTAGATCATGTGTTATCCCAACAGCTGGTCATAGACTGCAAATGTCTCCTAACAATCTTTGAAAGTCATTAAGAGTCCATAACTAGTCTCTCCTAATTTGTGCCTTTTGTGTTATAATTTTCTGTAAACCTCTTCTGTAACCTAGGTAATTAACAGAATCTCCTCTTTGACTCTTTTCAGGAGCAATTTGTTATCACCATTTAGGTAAGAATTTCTTCTTCAAACATCCTTTCTAAAGGATCTATATTTGAATCAGATAAGAAAATGTCATCCATGTAATCATAGATTACAGACTTAGGAAATTGCTTATGAATTATTTCCAATGGCTGGCTGACAAAGTATTGGCACAGGGTGGGGCTATTGAGCATTCCCTGTGGGAGGATGGTCCATTGATATCTCTAATAGGTTAAGAATTATTATAAGTAGGAACTATGAAGGCAAACTTTTCTCTACACTTTTCTTGTAAAGGTATAGTGAAGAAACAATCCTTTAAATCAATAACTATGACAGGCCATCCCTTTGGTAACAGAGAAGGCAGAGGAATTCTAGATTGTAGAGGGCCCACCAGTTGAATAACCTTCTTGATAGCCCTTAGATCTATCATCATTCTCCATTTTCCAGATTACTTTCTAAAAACAAATATAGGTGAATTCTTAGGGCTAGTAGATTCTTCTATATGCCGAGTATCTAGTTGCTCTTGTACAAGCTGTTCTAAAGCCTGCAACATTTCTGCAGCTAGAGGCTACTGCTTAACCCATACTGGTTTTTCAGTTAACCATTTTACAGGTAGTGCTGTTGGTACCTCTGAAGGTTTAGCAATTGCTTTGTGTTCTTATACAGCCTGAATGGCTCTGTCCATTGTCTATAATATTTTTGAATATTTTCCTCTGAAACATGTTTTGGGGGCTGTGGGAATGTTAATCTGGGTATTCCATTGCTGCAATAGTTAACAACCCCACAAATTTACTGCAATATTGACTATATATGACATTAGTCTTCCTATTTTTCCGTCAGGCCCTATGAATTTAACCCATCTTGTACTTTGTATTATGCAAGGTAGGCTTCCAATTCCCAGGAACTGAACATCTACCTCTTGAAGAGGCAATTTTGGATGCTAAGATTCTGGAGTAATGATGCTTACATCTGCATCCATGTCTAATAAGTCTTCAATAAAAGTACCATTTATACAGACTCTTAGCTTTGGTCTTTGATTGTTTATGGAAGCCTGACAAAATATATGTTTCCTCTGTCCTGCTGGAGTTTTTGACTCATCCTCCACATTTAACGCATCATTCAGACCAATATTCCTTTTTACAGCAGGTACTGGATTTTTTTAATTTTCTTGGTAAGACACGTTCTCCACTGTAACTGGGAATGACATTCATCATGGGGGCCTGTGAGTGGTGCTCCATGGTGTTTCTCGAATGTATCAGGTTACCTTGTCTATCGTTCATTGACCTACATTCATTTTTCCAATGTTGGCCTTTGCCACACCTCCTACATACACCTGAAGACTGAGTCCTCCTATTTTTGCCATTCCTAGAAGAGTTATTATTCCTAAGAATCCATTGTCTACAATCCATTCTCATATGTCCTATTCTACTACAATTAAAACATTTGGTATTTTGATGACATCTCTTACCATTGGAAATTGCTTCTACCCACATTTCAGTACCATAATCAAGTGTCTCGACATTTATTTTATGCAAAACCCATTCCTCCATGGGTGCTAATCTGATCTTTAGAGCCTCAAGGATCCATTTGCACTCAATCTTGGCATTCTCATATGCCAAAGATTCAATTATTCTACATCTATCTGCTGGGTCAGTTACCCCTATTTGTACATCCCTAGTTAGTCTTTGCAAAAAGTCACTAAAAGGTTCTCTCAGACCCCATTTAACACTAGGATATGATTCAAGTCTCTTTCCTAGTTCCTGAATCCTGTCCCAACCCTTTAAAGCTGCTGTGCTACTTAGGGACAAGATGGGGTCATCATAAAGAGCTTGAGATCCTTAGGATCAGAGAAAGGTCCTTCACCTAGAATTTGATCTAGGGAAATCTCAAGTGCATTTGCTTGTTCTTGTTGCTCTAAAATTCTCACCTCCTCTTTAAAAATTCACCTCCAATGTAATTGCTATCCACTTTCTAGGACTGCTGAGATTAACTGAGCCCAATCTTGAGGTGTTGCTTTGTTACTGAAAGCCCAGGTTTTGACCATCTTCCTAACAAAGGATGAATGTAGTCCGTAAGCCACAATTTCTTGTTTAATTTCCTTTAGAGCAGTCATATGTATGGGATCCCATATATATTCTTTGACAATCTTAGCAAACTTGGGACCAGATACTTTTTCTATTGTTATTACTGGAAAGAAGGGCAGAACTCCGAAGGAGCTATCCCAGAGATTTTTATTTACTGACGCGGTTAAATTTTGTCTTTGTACTTTTTGTTCTTGGTCACCAAATTCAATTATTTCCTAAATTATTCAAATATATTTACCATTGCCTTCTGTAATGTCTGGATTTCCTGTCCAGTGCTCTCCCCTAATGCTCTCATTGATGATTCCAAGGTTTGAATTCTGTCCAGTAGAGATAATGTCTCATCCTTGGACATAATCTTTATAGCATATATATGACCTTCCTGCAGAGACAATCTAACAGGCAATCTGTCATACCCCTTGGATAGAGTCTGATTAATACATTCAACAGTGTGAATTCTCTCAAATAATGTTCCAGCACCCACTGTCATTGATTGGGGTTTTATGTTCCAAATCATCTGTTTTCTTCTCCAGAGTGCTTAATCTTCCGATAAATAAAGTCGTATCCTTCTTCATATTTCTAAACTCTTTCGTGAGAAACATGCTTTCAATCTGTAAAGACTATACCATTTCTGAAAGAAATTGGTCATCAAAAGAGCACATAATCCAATAAAAATTGAAATAGACACCTAAACAGAGAACTCACAACAGACTGAAATGACTGAAAGACACTTAAGGAAATGCTCAACATTCTTAGCCATTTTGAAATGCGAATCAAAACAAGTCTGAGATTCCATCTTACACTGTCTGAATGACCAAGATCAAAAAACACTGATGACAACATATGGTAGAGAGGATTGGGATAAAGGTAACAATCCTGCATTGCTGGTGGGAGTGAAAACTGGTATAGCACCTTTGGGTGTCAGTGTGGCAATTTCTCAGAAAATTAGAAAATAACCTTACTCAAGACCCAGTAATACCACTTTTGGGTATATACAATTATGTTTTATCATACATATGCTCAACTTGTTCATGTCAGCATTGTTTCTTATAGACAGAACCTGAAAACAACCTAAATGCCCCTTGACTGAAGAATGGACAAGGAAAATGTGGTACATTTACACAATGGAGTACTACACAGCAGAAAAAATAACAACATCTTGAAAATTGCAGGCAGATGGATGGATCTAGAAAAAATCTTATTGAGTGAGGTAACTTAGACCCAGAAAGAGAAATACAATATGCACTCACTCATAAGTGTCTTTTAGACAGAAAGCAAAGAAAACCAGCCTACAATTCACATTCATCTGTCAGATTTCATTCCTTTGAGTACTTTTTGGGTTACTTCTTGTAGGCAATGGTGTTTGATTATAGAAAGAACAAGTAGGGCATCTCTTTAAAATCTCCTTAGCTTGTTGCCGTGTAATAAAAAACTCTTTAAAACTTTGCTATTGACGTGATTTTATAATGAAATTCTGAGGCCTGCAATATGCTTCAAATCAATAATGGATCAATTTCTGCATTATCTTGTGCTAGGGGACCTGGCAGACCCATATGGGATCAGATGTCTGTTATGTATATGGAACAAAGCCTATTGCTGATTATGTCTTGCACCTGGTTAAATAATGAAGTGAATTCTGTATCATCTGGCATAAATTCAGTGGTTTCAATATGCAAGGTGACTCTTTCTGCATATTGTAAATCAGTAACTATAAGAAGTTCATTAAAATCACTTAGCAACATAAGATTGGCATATAATTCTGCCTTCTGGACAGAATTATAAGGGCTTTGTTCCATCTTACTCAATTCTTTTGATGTGTACCCGATGTTTCTGATTTATTTGCATCACTATAAAATGTATGGGCTCTAGTTATAGGAGCATCATGTACAATTTGGGGAAGAATCCAAGAAATCATCTTGATAAGGTTAAGTCTATCACTTTTGGGATAGTTGCTATTTATTTCTCCCACAAAAAATAGCACAGGCTCTTTGGCTTGTATCATTGTCTTCCCATAACTTTTATATTTCATCAGTAGTGGAAGACCCTATAATTTCTGCAGGGTCGAAATCTCAGTTTACATTTTATAATTAATTCAAAGACTCTTCCCACATAATTTTTTAATTTTTTACTTGGTTTATGTGGTAAAAAGATCCATTCTAAAATAATATCTTCCCTTTATATTATAATTACCAGAGGAGAAATTCTGGAAGGCAATATGACTAGGATACAACTAAGATTTGGATACACCCTATCCACATGTGCCTCCTGTAATTCTCCCTCAACCATTGTCAGTTCCTTTTCTGCTTCAGCTGTTAATTCTCTGGAACTATTTAAATCTTTATCACAATCTAAGGTTTTGTGGAAATGAATTATTAGATCAACTATTATCCCAACAGCTGGTCATAGACTGCAAATGTCTCCTAACAATCTTTGAAAGTCATTAAGAGTCCATAACTAGTCTCTCCTAATTTGTGCCATTTGTGTTATATTTTTCTGTAAACCTCTTCTGTTACCTAGGTAATTAACAGAATCTCCTCTTTGACTCTTTTCAGGAGCAATTTGTTATCACCATTTAGGCAAGAATTTCTTCTTCAAACATCCTTTCTAAAGTATCTATATTTGAATCAGATAAGAAAATGTCACCCATGCAATCATAGATTATAGACTTAGGAATTTGCTTATGAATTATTTCCAATGGCTGGCTGAAAGGTATTGGCACAGGGTGGGACGATTGAGCATTCCCTGTGGGAGGATGGTCCATTGATATCTCTAATAGGCTAAGAATTGTTATAAGTAGGAACTATGTAGGCAAACTTTTCTCAAGCCATCTTGTACTTTATTTTATGCAAGGTAGGCTTCCAATTCCCAGGAACTGAACATCTACCTCTTGAAGAGGCAATTTTGGTTGCCAAGATTCTGGAGTAATGATGCTTACATCTGCACCTGTGTCTAATAATTCTTCAATAAAAGTCCCTTTTATACAGACTCTTAGCTTTGGTCTTTGATTGTTTATGGAAGCCTGACAAAATATATGTTTCCTCTGTCCTGCTGGAGTTTTTGACTCATCCTCCACATTTAATGCATCATTCAGACCAGTATTCCTTTTTACAGCAGGTACTGGATTTTTTAATTTTCTTGGTAAGACACGTTCTCCACTGTAACTGGGAATGACTGGACCACATTCATCATGGGGGCCTGTGAGTGGCACTCCATGGTGTTTCTCGATGGTATCACAATGCCTCGTCTATCATTCATTGACCTACATTCATTTTTCCAATGTTGGCCTTTGCCACACCTCCTACATACACCTGAAGACTGAGTCCTCCTATTTTTGCCATTCCTAGAAGAGTTATTATTCCTAAGAATCCATTGTCTACAATCCATTCTCATATGTCCTATTCTACTACAATTAAAACATTTGGTCTTTTGATGTATTCTCTTACCATTGGAAATTTCTTCTCCTACCCACATTTCAGTACCATAATCAAGTGTCTCGACATTTATTGTATGCAAGACCCATTCCTCCATGGGAGCTGATCTGATCTTTAAAGCTCCAAGGATCCATTTGCACTCAATCTTGGCATTCTCATATGCCAAAGATTCAATTATTCTACATCTAGCTGCTGGATCAGTTACCCCTATTTGTACATCCCTAGTTAGTCTTTGCAAAAAGTCACTAAAAGGTTCTCTCTGATCCCATTTAACCCTAAGATATGATTCAAGTCTCTTTCCTAGTTCCTGAATCCTGTCCCAACCCTTTAAAGCTGCTGTGCTACATAGGGAAAAGGTGTGATCATCATAAAGAGCTGGCGATCCTCAGGATCAGAGTAAGGTCCTTCACCTAGAATTTGATCTAGGGAAATCTCAAGTGCATTTGCTTGTTCTTGTTGCTCTAAAATTCTCACCTCCTCTTTAAAAATGGACCTCTGACATAATTGCTGTCCACTTTCTAGGACTGCTGAGATTAACTGAGCCCAATCTTGAGGTGTTGCTTTGTTACTGAAAGCCCAGGTTTTGACCACCTTTCTAACAAATGATGAATGTAATCGTAAGCTACAATTTCTTGTTTAATTTTCTTTAGATCAGTCAAATATATGGGATCCCGTGTATATTCTTTGACAACTTTAGGCTACTTGGGGCCTGGTAATATTTCTATTGTTATTATTGGAAATACAGGCAGAACTCTGGGGAAGCTATCCCAGAGATTTTTATTTACTGACGTGGTTAAATTTTGTCTTTGTACTTTTTGTTCCTGGTCAACAAATTCAATTATTTCCTCAATTTTTCAAATATATTTACCATTGCCTTCTGTAATGTCTGGATTTCCTGTCCAGTGCTCTCCTCTAATGCCCTCATTGATGATTCCAAGGTTTGAATTCTGTCCAGTAGAGATAATGTCTCATCCTTGGACATAATCTTCATAGCATACATATTAGCTTCCTTTAGCGACATTCTCTCAGTCAATCTGTCATACCTCTTGGATAGAGTCTGATTAATACATTCAACAGTGTGAATTTGTCTCAAATAATGTTCCAGCACCCACTGTCATTGATTGGGGTTTTATGTTCCAAATCATCTGTATTCTTCTCCAGAGTGCTTAATCTTCCGATAAATAAAGTCATATCCCTTTTCATATTTCCAAACTCTTTCTTGAGAAATGTGGTTTCAGTCTGTAAAGACTGCACCATTTCTGAAAGAAATTGGTCATCAAAAGAACACATAATCCAATAAAAATTGGAATACAAACCTAAACAGAGAACTCTCAACAGACGACTCTAAAATGACTGAAAGACACTGAAGGGAATGCTCAACATCCTTAGCCATCAGAGAAATGCAAATCAAAACTCTGAGATTCCAACTTACACCTGTCTGATTGGCCAAAATCAAAAACACTGATGACAACATATGCTAGAGAGGATTGGGATAAAGGTAACAATCCTGCATTGCTGGTGGGAGTGAAAACTGTTACAACACCTTTGGGTGTCAGTGTGGCAATTTCTCAAAAAATTAGAAAACAACATTACTCAAAACCCAGTAATACCACTTTGGGGTATATACAAGGATGTTCTATCATACTACAAGTACATGTGCTCAACTATGTTCATGTCAGCATTGCTTGTTATAGACAGAACCTGGAAACAACCTAAATGCCCCTTGACTGAATAATGGACAACGAAAATGTGGTACATTTACACAATGGAGTACTACACAGCAGAAAAAAATAACAACATCTTTAAATTTGCAGGCAAATGGATGGATCTAGAAAACATCTTATTGAGTGAGGTTACACAGACCCAGAAAGACAAATATGATATGTATTTGCTCATAAGTGGCTTTTAGACAGAAAGCAAAGAAAACCAGCCTACAATTCACATTCTCAGAAAGCCTGACAATAACGAGGACACTAAGAGAGACATACATGGATCTAATCGACAAGGGAAGTAAAAAAAAAAATCTTCTAAATAAATAGGGAACATGAGGACCATGGGAGAGTGTTGAATGAGGGGGAGAGGGAGGGAGGGAAGGAGAGAAAAATGTGTAGCTCAGTAAAATCAATAAAAAGAAACCATGAATAATAAACAAGGCAGACAGCTTCTTAAAAGAGCAAATGATGAGGCTATCCTCTGACCTCCAAAACAAACACAAAACACACAAACACATGCTTCTGCATAGGCAGGAGCACATACTCACATATACTAACAAACATACACAAACACAGAGAGAGACATATTAGAGACAGTGGGCTATGATTCTGATATAGTGAATAGAAGTTGGTCGATAATTGGATCCTAAAGTGTTGCTGTGATGACAGAGGATCAAGGTGGCAGTGGTTGTGGCAGAATTCACCCCTGCAATCTGCCCACAGTTGTACCCCTGTCTACAGGGGCAGAGAAATGCACTGAGATAAGAGAAAGTGCTGGAACACAGTAAATACAGAGGGTGGAGGTCAGGACATGGAAAGATCTGAAAACACTATCTCTGTACCTTCAGGACGTGAATTGTCATGTGATCCCAAATGGGGAGTGGGGCAGTCATCAGAGTTATCTATCTGTGTGACCTGTGAGAAGACAAGACCTAAACCTTAATACTCTATTCCACACTGTGTTTAGTATTGACCCTCATTACCAAACAGATCTACCACTGAAAACACAATGACAGGAAATTTCAACTTATAAATTTATTACACAAGCACTGTATGTTCTCCATGCCCACAGTATGCACAAAAGTAAAGAATTCCACATCCTGTCCCCAGAGCCCACAGCACAGCCTCCTGAGGATGAAGGGAGGATGCTCAGTATTTGTCAGGCAGGCCTCTGGGTCTGTAGTGATTGGGATCTTTGCCACTGCGGCCCCATCTGTTGGCTTCCTGGTCAGCCATGGAATCCTCATGTCCACGGCCTATGAGACTCTGAATGTTCTCTCTTAGATCACTAGGAGAAAAGGACATGGAAGAAATCCATCGTCAATCATCATAGCCACAGTATACCTTGTGGTTCTCCCATTAGCATGCAATGGCTCTAGGAGGAATCCAGGATGTGCAGGGAAGGATGGCCTGAAACATTAACCCTGCCAGGTCCAGTTTGTACTGAATGACCATCACCAGGTAGACAGGACTGAGAATCACTCCCTGCCTGCATTTGGAAGCAGGCCTACCCAGTGTGAGATGAGCCCTGGCTCTGTCCACAGCCCAGGATCTACACTGAGAATGAATAGAGGAGACAACTGCGTGAACAAGTGGGCGAGGACACAGGTTGGCATGACCCTCTCTGGGGCTCATCTGCCCCTGGTCTCACAGCATAGTCAGTCCCTGCCACCCAGACCCAGCATCCCAAAAGTCTGTGTTTACCTGAGGACTTCAGCAGCCCAAACTCCCCCGGGACCTCTTCGGGCAGCATCATAGTTCCCTCTAGCATGGAAGTATTTGTCTGCACCTATCCAGTTGGCCTCCCTCATGTCAGAGTAGGCTCTCCACATGTCCCTAGTGCCTGGGTGGGAAAGACAACAGGAACATTACCTAAATGCTCTCCCTATGACTTAGAGAGGATGAAAAGGAATAAAGGAACTTATGGCTTGAGGCTGTGGTCAAAGTAGCCTGAGACCATGGCAGAGAAGAACATTGTCAAAACGTAGTTGATCTCTCCAGATTACTCCTGAGAGTTTTGAGAAGATGCTCCTTTGAGAGCTGGTCCTCACACTCTGGAGAGATGGCCTCACCTCTTACTACAGATATGCAAGAATTGGTTCAGATGGTAAGGGCTTAGAAGAGCTGGCTCTGCCCCTTTCCTGAGAGGGTGTTCCCAGTGGCCCAGTCTGACCAGCTCAGCTTCCATCCAGACCCACATGCTGGGCCTTGGCTGGCCCACCCTAGAAGCTGTTCTGTGGACACCGAGTCCAATGACATCCTATCAAGTGGAGAGGGACATGGCTCACAGCCTAGTCCCCTCAGTACAGCCTGAGCAGAAGGTAGAGAACTTCTCAGGCAAGGCCTGGGATCTACAGTGATTATGGGTTTTGCAACTTTGGCCCATTTCCTTGGCTTTCTCTTTCTTGACTCCAGGCTTTCCAATGCATGGTTCTCCATTCCAAAATAGTACCAGTTTAGGAGGCCCTGAAAGTATTTCTTGGCTATCTTGAAATCCACGAAATGGAGACAGGAGGTAAATCGGAGGGAGAGAGAGCCCCACCAAAGAGGTCCATCCTCCACACCTACCAAGGAACAACCCAGTAAATACTGGAAGAGTTAAAAATAGGCAGAGGCAAAAAAAAAATATCAGTGTCTTGAGTAAGGGCCTCAGCCTGCTTCTCCTTTCCACAACCTGCGACAAGATGGATCTGAGACCTCATCTTGCTCTTCACTTTGTTGTTGTGGGTTTTATTTATCATGACTCTCCATCCTTTCCCTCCACTTCTAGATTTCTAGAACAACCAGACCCAGCAAGTACAGACAGCAGCAGAGGTCACAGGCAGGAATGGGAAGTGGCATGAAACAGAATATGCGTTTTCTGATATTTTTAGATGCCCAGGTGTCTGCAGCTCCTTTTCTTTGGGCCTTGAATTTACTCTGAGCAGATAAGTATTTGTCTGGTTTTATAAATTGGCTTTTAGATTGTCCCAATAGGCTCTCAACAAGACTGAAGTCCTACAGAGGCAGATAACTTCAAAAAAGTAAACCTAAGGTTTCACTGTCGTGGTGGAAGATGTAAACTTCCTTTGCATTTTCACATTTTCACCCTGAAAGCATAATACTTTGAAGTGGTCCAGGGGGGTGAGTTCCTGTCCCTGTGGAGGGCTTCCCTAGAGACCCTAAGGGGGGAACCTTTTCCTTGGATTAGACTGAGTTGGATTGACTGAAAGTTGTTGGATCCAAGGTCATGTTCTATGAATCTGGTTATACTCTGCACGAAGAGAGGTGACACTGTCACTTCAGAAAGCTAACAAGTGAAGACAATATTCCAGGTGGTAGATCCCAGGACAGTTTGTACAGTAAGAGAAGACAGAGAATGCATATTACCATGGCCACTGAGAAAAACACATCAAAGAGTGTATACTAACTACTATTCTCATGGCAGTGCCAAAATTTCAGCCAGGGTACTGAGCAAATACAGCTGCATTTTAGCTTGCAGGTTGAGGAGACTATAAGGTGGTGGGAAGACTAGTGTAGAATAAATAAGTTAGGCATGACGTTGAAATACATGAGAACACACAATGTTGAATTTCCAGGAGACCTACATCCTTGCTCTTGGCTCTGTGTCTAGAATAGAATGGGAATTGGGTGAAAGGTACTATCTGCAGGCATTGCGTGTTGACTAAGCTCATGTGTCTCTAGAGACATACTAAGTGCTCCCTTACTCTCAAAGACTGGTAAATTTGCTGTCTGTGAAATTCACTGTGAAACACACTCTCTGGAAAGCCTTGGCTGCTTTCACTCCTTTTTGGGGACTGCACTGGTTCTCCTCTTCCTCTCCTGGAACACTGGGATGTTCTTCATTTCACAGCCACCAGACATAGAGGTGAGCTGTTCATCACCTTCCACAAGGGGGCAGAAGATCCCCTCTCATGTTGGCGAATCTGCACCTTTCAAGTACAGATTGCTCCTACATTCCTGTGAAAAAGCTGCTGTACACACATTATGTGCTCTCAGGCCTGGGATCCTCACAGAAAGAGGTCAACACTGACCATAAAAGTTCAGAACTACATAGGAAGAGCAACAATGTTCCCCTATCCAGGATACTTCACAAGAATGTTTGCCCTGAATTTTATGGTCCCTGCTCTGGTAAATACTTGGAATCCACAAATACAACCTTCTGCCCCCATCTTTTGCTCTTACCTTGACCAGCTTCTTTGATGAACTCTAACCACCTTTGGCTGTCAACTCCCAGGACCAAGAGACACAAAATGATGGCAATGGAAGGCTTCATCCTGCTGTAGGGTCAGGGAAACACAAAGATGAACATGCCATTTCATGGAGTGAAGGATGCTTCTATAACATTGAGCTGTCCTTGCATGCCAGCACCATATCCCACTGGATTTTATACAGAAATCCACAGGCATTTAGAGAGATGATGTAAGTGGACTCCAGGGAGTTTCTACCTCCCCATTTCCACATGTTTCATTCAACTCCCAGTGCCTGAGAGTTTGCAAATGGACCCCTAGTATAGAGCACTTTGCATTCCGATCTTGCCAGCCAAAACCCAACTGTATAGGAAGCTTCTGGAGAGGCGTGAGGTGGCTTTATAGCCATCATGGGTCTCTGTAATCTGTCTGTAGAAGGCTGACCCTGCCCTTCCCTGAATTCACACAGAAGCATACAACAAATCCCCATGGCAACAGTACTGCCTCCTGTGAATTCTAATGCATCTAGTAGATTCAGGAAGAGACCGAGCATGAAAACAAAGCCAGTGAATGCTGACAGGAACAGAGTCTGCAAAGAGCAAATGCTGGAAAGTTCTGACTGTTCCTCACCTGGGGCTGTCAGTTCCTGCTGAGACCTCGGGTGAGCCGCTTGTGTTACTGGCTGAGGAGATGTGGCCGGGGCTACCTATATATACTGTCCTTTGACTAGTGAGGAAATCCCCTGTTTGATCTTGCATAATCCTACTTGGCCATACTTATCTTTCAGAATATAAAGATTTCTTTTGACACAGTTCGGCTTTCCCCAGATTGTGCAATCTACCTATGCTCAGGAATGCGGCATGTGGAGCTTCCAGAGTCTTCCCCATCCTGACTGGGAATAATCAAGGTAAGAACTTTCCATCAAATCATGCAGGGCCAGTGTCTAAGGAAGGAACATTAATACTGGAGATCTGAATACATAATATTCATGGGGGTACATGCCAAATCCAAAGCCTGAGATTATGTCCTTTCAAACCATAGTTCAAAATTAAGCTGTTAAATAGGAGAAAGAACAGAAGAAATTGACTTCTCACATCCACATGGTGAACTCAGCACTGGGAAAGAACTTTTTCAGACTCAAGTGTTTATTCATGAGCAGTCGCTAAGAGAGATAATAAAGCAGATTAATTCAGATACTGTGATAAGCCAGGAACACAAAACAATAATACAGGAATTTGCTTCAAAGTCATGAGGAACTAAGACACCATAAGCAGGCATGAGCAAGGCCCACGGGTTGTTAACTATGCTACAGTGGGTTCAGGCAGAAAATGGCAAAGCACAGGACAGGAATGCTGGGAGAAAACATCAGGAACCAGCTGTTGGAGATGGAGAAGCAGCTCTAGGTGTTTGTGGTAGTTCACATATGACTCAGTTTCCATCTGGAGTCGATTCTGACTCATGAGGCATTCGACTTCAAGCTTGCCTGCTCTGCTTTTTCCAATAATGTTCAGAGCTGTGAGAGACTTCTGATTTAGCCAATGGGAAAGAGCATTTTGCCCATGAGAAAAGAACATTCTGTCTACTAGAAAGAATACAGATGACAACAAACCTCGGGAACATCAGGATAGAAAGTAAGGCTGCTTCTCGGCAGTAAGCTCATGTTAGAGAGGAGGCTGCTCACTCAAGGACAAGAATGGTCTTGTCTTGGCTACTGACTGACTGTGCTGCACAATTTTCTTCCTTTGCTTATAAGATAGTCCTGGAATAAACTCTGGGCTGTTTGGTGGTTTCAGCATGACCAAACAGACCTCCCGATTCTATCCTGTGTTTCTGTCTCAGTTCCTTTCATCTGATATTTCCTTAGCCTTAGTGTCCCCCCAATCCAGGAACCCTAGCTGACTTTGTCAGTAAGAAGAGCTCTTCGTATGAACTTGTTCTTTATGAACAGTTTAACTAACTCTATGAGGGTTTTATCCAGTGTGTTCTTATCGCATTAACTCTTCATCCACAACTCCACACTCACCTCCCTAACCACCTGACTGAAAGATCTCTTCTTTCCCCCTTCAGCAAGTCCAGTTCTTATGAGACAACTACTTTTGGGAAATGGGGTCTCCCTAGAGGTTGGTCAACAAGGGGTTACAGCATTAAAACCTTCCTCTCCTAGAAGCAATCAAATGCCAATGGGTTCTGAGCTAGGGATGGATTTTGTGCCCACCTAGCCCCCTCCATGCTGGGATTTTGTCTGCTTAGAGCTTGCACTGGTCTTGTTCACACCACCACAATGGCTGTGAGTTCTCCTGGGCAACCGCCCTGTCACGTGTGGAAACCACTCTGTCTGTCAAGTCATCCACCACCTTCACTTCTCCCTTTCTTTTGGCCCCTATTCCAAGAGATGCCTGGTGTTGGGGGATGGGTGTATAGGTATGTCCAGGAATGCTTTTCTTTATTGTTCATTTTATAATCACACAAAGTAGCCCTTGGTTTCTTCATAATGTGTCTCCATGGGATGGGATCTCAGGAGAAGGCCGCTGTCTGCCTTGTATTGCTATCATCCAGACACCTCGCTTGGTTCCTTTAGCAGTTGGTGAATAAATATGGAGAGATGAGTGCATTCTGCAAGCTTATTTACTTAAAGGTGAAACTGGAAGGGAATTTTAAAGGACTGCAAATGTTTGAGAGAAGCATGCCGTTTTGGAATAAACACAGATGGGTGCACAGTGCATTGCATCACTCCAGCACATGCAGGAGCATCCCACATCAGACCCAACACCAACTTACTGTAAGTGGGCACAACCTGCATTTCCCACGGAGTACTCCACAGCATTGAGTTACTGCCTGCAAGTTTGGAAGGACTCCACAGATAATGAACTTGTGTCTAGATGTAGCACAAAATGTCCTCTGAGTGTGAGCCTGAATTCTTCCTCACTAGAAATTTCAAAATGTGCACCTGGGAAGTTTAAAAATCATGCAATGCTTTCTTTAGCAGCCAAGTTTGTAGTTCTGCTGATGAGCCCCTTTTCCTTGTTGCCTGCAGCTGAGAGGACAAAGAGGCTCTGATTGGTCCACATCCTGGAGAGTTAATACAAGAAGTTGAGACAGCCCCAGAGCCCCAAGGTCTGTGAGAAGGCAGGAGCACAGGCTCTCAGGCCCAGCCTCTCCTCACCTCTCACTCCTGTTTTGTGCATATGGAAAGGACTGAGGGAGTGGAGGGGGATCTAGCCCACAATGCTTGAGGGGCGCCTTAGACGGACCTGCCATTCCATTTTCGAGTTGAACTGAGACTGCAGGGATTTTCAGTAGCTGACAGGAACAGAGTTGTCCTTCTGTGAGGAAAAAGGTATTTGTGGAGCTAGATCTCTTCATATACGTTCATGTGCCCAGAAAAGAAGGATAAATGTCCTCAGCCCCCAGGAGGTTGTATAGAGGTTGCACAGCAGCCTGCTAGCAGATGCCATGCCCTGCCCGACACACAGGAGTGTGGTGAGGGGGATAGCAGTACGCCAGGCTATAGGGCGATGCTCTGTTCATCTCTGCCACTTGTTCACTCGGGTTGGAAGACCACTAAGTTTCCAGTGAAGACATTGGCGAGGTGAAGGGATCGACACCTTATCCCAGGAGCAGCGGATGCAGCTGCTTCTCTTTCCAGGAATGACCTCCATTGCTGAGGGCACTGGTGGGAAGGTGAAATTTCTCTCAGGAGCAGCCATGCACGCCATTTCTGCAGAGACTCACAGGTCAGCCGAGAATGTCAGCGTGAATAGGAGTACCCCACACTCCACTGAGGCCCTGGCAATACTCCCTCTCTATGACATTCCCCTCCCTAAGTCCTATGACTGGGAGGCCTGGTGGCAAGACACCTCCAAGTCCCTTGCATGGGAGGCCCAGAGCCCTCACTTCCCCAAGTGTCCCAACGGCCAACTAGCTCATAATGTTGAGGGGCACCTTACAGCAGACCTGCCACTGGAGCTGAAACAGGACTGCAGGGACTTTCCATAGCCACTCGTGACCCAGTGTTATGAACAGAGAAGAGAATTTTACCTTCACAGTCAAACTAGTGTCAGGAAAACAAAGGCACATGGTGGTGAAGCCTCCTGAGCCAGCACTCTAAACTGGCTCTGTTATGGTAGCACATGCCATTCTTCAAACTACGTTCCTTTGCACTTGGTACATCTGTATCACACCACTTCCCCCACGACACAGAGACCATTGCAAAAGAGGAGACAGAAAGACTGCAAGATCCACACATGGTGCCTGACTGCAAGGAAGCTCTTTTCCAGACACAGCCCCTGCTTGCACGTATGGACTCACAGAGTAGCGAGAGTGACAGCATGCTCAGTATCAGCACGCGCTCAGGCCAGACAAAATCTCCGCGTGGAGAGGGGAGATAGACACAAAGTCACCCCAGCCGAGGAGCTAATGGCAACTGATAGCCGCTGGGAGAGAAAGAGTGGCTTTTCTTTAAGGGTTCAGGTCCTACTAAGTCAGCCATGCTGTGGTGAACGGCCACACACTCAAGTGTATATGAGCAGAACAAATTGGGCTTGGTGGATTAAAATAATCCAAGAGAACACAAAGGTGGGTTGGTAGAGAAGGCTGGGTGGGCCTGGGAGGAGTTGGGGGAAGAGAATTATTGTGTTTGCTGTCCCTGTAATAAACACCATGACTGGGATGGCCTGAATGAAATCCGTCCCACAGGGTCATAAACCTGAGCTTGGTCCACAGTTGGTAGAACTGTTTGGGAAGTGTCAGGAGATGTGGCCTTGTTGGACAAGGTGTGGGGTGGGCTTTGAGATTTCAAAAGCCCACACACCATTCCCAGTGAGTGCACTCTGTTCTCTCTCTCTCTCTCTCTCTCTCTCTCTCTCTCTCTCTCTCTCTCTCTCTTGTTATCTTAATATGTAAGCTCTAGGCTACTTCTCCAACACCATGATGGTCAGCCTGCAACAGGTTCCACACTGTGATTGACTCACCCTCTGAACTGTGAGCCCCCAGTTAAATGCTTTCTTCTATAATTTGTCTTATATGTTATGGTGTTTCTCACAGCAATAGAAAAGTAACTAAAACAATGACCAAAAGTAGCTTCTGGTGGAGAGAGTTTACATGGCTTGTAGGTTACATACAGTTTATCCTCAGGGGAAACTAAGGCAAGAACTTGAGGTAGTAACTTGGCATCAGGGGCCATGGAGGAATGCTGCTTACCAGATTATTCTCCATGGCTTGTTCAGCCCACTTTCTTTCTGTCTGTCTTTGTTTTTTTTTTTTTTTTTAAGATAGGGTTTCTCTGTGGAGACCTGGCTGTCCTAGAACTCACTCTGTAGACCATTCTGGCCTTGGACACAGAGATCCACCTGCTGCTACCTCCTGGGGGCTGGGATTAAATGCATGCAGCATCACTGCCCTGCTCAGCCCCGCTTTCCTATACAACCCAGTATGGCCGGCCAAAGGACAACACTGTCCCAGGGGCCTATGACCTCTGACACCAACCAATAATCAAGAGAATGCCCTACAATGCAAGGCAAAGTGACCTGCACTTTAATCCCAGCACTCAGAGAATATTTGTGAGTTTGGAGACAACCTAATCTATATAGTCAGTCCTAAGCCAACCACGGTTACATAGTGAGAATTTGCTTTGAAATAAAGAAAAAGTGAGAGAGACAGAGAGAGAGAGAGAGAGAGAGAGAGAGAGAGAGAGAGAGAGAGAGAGAGAGAGAGAGAGAGAACTTAATTCTCAATTGAACTACTTTCCAGGAAATTCTAGCTTGTTTCAATTGAGAAAAGGTCAGTCAGGATGGAATAATAGGATAAAGTAAATTATTGGAAATTCTCAAAGAAATAATAAACAGTGAGGGGAAAGAGAAGTAAATTTCAGTCTGCTCCTCTAGCTTTGTCAGACATGCTTTCACACACACACACACACACGCACACACACACATACACACACATGCGCGCGCGCACACACACACACACACTTTCTTTTTGAACATACTCAAAAACAACTAAGACAGACTCATTATATTAATAAGATATATTTTATTGAGTGTAATATAAAGGATCTGAATGATAAGAGCCCATTATCTTAGTTTAGTAGAAACCATGTTTTTATTGCCAGTGTGTATGTTAAGTGTGCATCTTTCAGGCTTTGATTTTTCACACTTTAAAGAAATACAGTGTGCCACCCCTACATGCTATGTTTCTGATAACCTTCCCTGTGAGAAAACAGCGTGTGTGTGTGTGTGTGTGTGTGTGTGTGTGTGTGTACCTTTTTGTGACACAGGGTATCGTATATCCCAGGCTAGCCTCAACTTACAATACAACCAGGGCTGGCCTTGAGCTTCTGGTCTGTCAGCCTCTACCAACCCCAGTGCCAGGAATGTAAGTGTGCACCATCACCAGGTTTGTATGGCTCTGGGGACACCTCTAGGGATGCATGCGCACTATGCAGGCGCTCCTAAACTGGGATCTACCTGTGGTCCCCAGTGCAGTGTCTAGGTTAGGATTCCTAGGGTAGGATGAGGCTTTCTCAAAGCAGTGCTCTTCTCTATAGGAGAAGAGACCACAGATGA
Source organism: Arvicola amphibius (assembly GCF_903992535.2). Lineage (NCBI taxonomy): Eukaryota > Metazoa > Chordata > Mammalia > Rodentia > Cricetidae > Arvicola > Arvicola amphibius. Next base: position 122,960,884 of record NC_052058.2, on the reverse strand, counting down.
CAAGGTCTGGAGTCAGACTGCGCATAGGTCGTGACTGATGAGGCAGAGTGGCCTCACTACACAGAAAAGCCTGGGAACAACAATGACAAAATCAGAGAGGCCTGGGTATGACCAGAAGATGTTGGGGGTTGGGACACACATCTGATCTATATCAAGGAGGAAACTGATGATCAGCAGACCAGGGCTCATCTCAGAGCAAACTCTACTTGCCGAGGAGCCTGACAAGGTTGGCAGTGCTTGACAGGGGAAGCTGATAGGGCTAATGGCTGGAGCAGATTGGGTGGGGCTATGTAAGGGGCCTGCTGATAGGGCTAATGGCTGGAGCAGATTGGGTGGGGCTGTGTAAGGGGCCTGCATGGCTTTAGGCAGGTGCCCAGTGGTCACATCTCTTCCTCTACTCATCTTCTATGTGATGATACATAGCAATTCTTCGCAGAAAATATTTCTGAGAGTTCCCAATTTCCATCAACCAATTCCATTCGCAAAGTATTTGTTGGCTATCTCTAGATTCTCTGCGGTTCCTGTGGACACTGAGAACAAGGACATACTGTCATGGGTAGGGGAATACATCTTATGGCCTAGTCCCCTCAGTGCAGCCTATGTAGGAGGCTCAGAACTTCTCAGGGAGGCCATTGGGTCTGAAGTAATTAGGGTTCTTGCCACTTCGGCCCCATTCCTCGGCTTCCTTGGTAGACTCCAGGCTTTCCAGTCCAAAGTTTCTCATTCCAAAATAATACCGGTTTAGGAGCCCTTGAAAGTATTTCTTGCTGGTGCTGAAATCCAAGGAAGGGAGGCAGGATATGAATGCCAGAGTGAGACAGTCCCACCTCAAAGGTCCCTCCTCCTCACCTATCAGGAAATGACCCAGAAAATACTGGAGGAGTAAAAACTTAGCCACAGGAAAGAGGAAATATCAGTCCCTTGGGGAAGGGCCTCAGCCTGCTTGTCCTTTTCACGCCCTGTGACAAGATGGATTTGAGACCGCATCTTGGTGTTCACTGTGTCATTGTGGGTGTTTCCATCCCCACTCCCCATCCTTTCCCTCCTTTTCTTGCTCTCCAGACCACCCAGACCCTGCAAGCACAGACAGTGGGAGAGGCCACAGGTAGGAACAGTTAGAGGCAGGAAGCAGCAGGACCATTACCTGATTATTTTAGCAGCCCAGATGCCTCCAGCTCCCCTCTGTTGAGCCTCAAAATTTCCCCGAGCAGAAAAGTATCTGTCTGAGTTTGGATAATTTGCTTCTACATTGTCCCGATAGGCTCTCCACAAGTCCCAAGTCCCTGTGAAGGAAGGAAAATTACAAAGGTCAGCCTGGGGTCATTGGAGAAGTGGAGGAATGCAAACTTTCTGTGGATTTTCATATTTCACCCCTTGACAGCATAATCCTTTGAAATGTCCATGGAGGCGAGTGTATGTGCCTTGGGATGTCTTCCATGGTGTTCATAAGCAGGGCACTCCTCCAAGGATTATTTTGGCCTGGACTGATTGAGAGATGATGAGTCCTGGCTGGGTGTCATATGGACCTGTGTGCACGCTACACAATGAAGGGTGGACCTGTCACATAAGAGAACCAAGAGGTGACATTGACATCCCAGGCATGAGAGTCAGGGACAAGATTGTGCACGAGAAGAGATGGAGAGTGCATTTTAACCATGGCCACTAAGAAAAACACAACCAATAGTGTGTATTAACTACTGTTCTCATGGTGGTGATGAAATCTCTGACAAGCAACTTAGGGAAGTGGGCTGTATTTTGTCTCACAGTTTGAGGAGAACACATGGCAGGGTGACCAGTGTAGAATACATTAGTAAACTGTGGTATTGAAATGCACGAGGACTTGCAATGTTGAGTTTCCAGGACTCCTACTTCCTTGTTCTTGGCTGTTGTTAGACTAGGGGAGGAATTGTGTAGAAATAACTATCTGCAGGTGTGTGCACATTTAGTAAGCTCGTGTCTCTAGGACATACTGAGTGTTCACTTGCACTCCAACACTGGTAAATTTGCTGTCTGTAACTTTGCTCTGTGGAAGACACTCTCTGGAAGTCCCGACTCCTCTGGATCAGTATCAGCAACACAGAATGGACCTTTTGGCCCTGTCTGAAGATCCCTCAGATGGTGCCAAGTGACCAGTGTAGAGTCAAGAAGCCACATAAAGCCACAGTCCTTCCCTGACTCTGCTCTAGGTTTTAAATGCGTACCTGCACTGGACAGCAATGTGGCCTCTGCTCAGCGTGCGTCCTGGAACAGTTAACTGTGCCCATCACCTCTTCCTTCTTACCTTGTATGGCCTCCTTGAAGAACGAATAGCAGCCATCACCACTGACTCCCATGAACAAAGAGCAGAAGACAAGGACTGTGGCAAGCCTCATGGTGCTGCAGAGCCATGAGAACAGACCTGCAGACTGATGGTGCACACACCTGTAGTCAGAACTCCCAAGGCGGAGACACGTGGCTCTCAGACTCTAAGGCCAGCCTGGTCTCCTAGGCAAGTTCTAGGCCAGCTGGAGCTACACCGTGACACCTTGTCTCAAACAAAGACAGACAGATCCGTACTTTCAGCAGTAAAAACAATCTAACCTGCATTTTTATTTTTCATCTCTGAATCCTTGCTGCAAGGATGAGAATAATGGACTTTAGGACTCTCTTCCAGGTTACTGATTGAATAAACGAGAGTTTCAGGGAATTGTTGGCTTGTAGCCCACTTGAACGTAGTGAAGCTGACTAAAGCTGATCAACAGCCTTTCCAGAGTCCCTCTTCTGCTGAGACCTCAGTGACACAGAAATGCACTCCATGCAGTTGTCAGTCCATAGCCTGTGTTCCTAGGATGTCTGAGGCCCACACTTCCATCCCCAGCCTCACCACACAAAGCAATTCCAGCAGCACAGGCCTTTGTTCCCAGCACTCGGGAGGTGGAGGCAGAAGGATCAGAAGCCTAAGTCCATCCACAGCTACGAAACTGGTTCCAAGCCAGCATGGGCCTCATTAGACCCTATCTCCAGGGGGAAAGTCACCAGAAAACATAATTGTTCCCAATTAGAACTTACCAACTTTATATGAAGATGTTCTCAGGAGCACAAGAGCAATGCTCCCTGGAAAGGAGTGCCAGCTTATTCCCTTTCCCCAGCTGAAGTTCCAGAGGACATAGGGCGCTAGGACCAAGCGGCCATGGAGCAGCTGCGCTCTCTCCTGACTCCAACAGTGATAAGAAGAGCCCTGTTAAATCCAGCTTGGCAGAATTCCTCTTGCTCAATCATTCCTGTAAATAAACAGCCACAGGCTGGGACGACAGTTCAGTGGTAGAGTGCTTGTCTAGCATGTGTGAGGCCCTGAACTCAGGATCCAGCAGCAGAAAGGAAGAAAAATTAGCGTATTGAGTCAAGAGCTGCCGTGTTCATAATAGAGTTTTTCTGAATTACACCAAAATGTTTGTCTTTTGACTCATTTTCTTAATTCCTACCTCCTTGCCCCAACTACCCTGGATGACACACTGCAAGCTGTAAGCTGAAATGAACCCTTTCTTCCCCAATTTGTTTTGGGTTATGTTTTCTCACACCAATAGAAACCCTACTAAACATGGGCACAGTTCTGAAAGGCCAGACTCCTAAAGGTCAAGGGCTTGGTCACTGTAGTTGCTTACAAGGAATCCCTGTTACCTATACAGTGCCCACCCAGCCTCTAGTTTCATTTCTGTGGCCGGGATAAACACCCTGATGAAGAGAGACACAGAGGAGGAGCGGGTTTATCTGGCTCACAAACTAGGTTGCAGTCCATGACTGCAGGGAGTCGCAGCAGTAGCAGGGTAGACAGCTCACTACACCACAGCTGGTCAAGGGCAGAGAGAAATGAATGCACCCGTGCTGTCTGCTTGCTGTGGCTCTTGGTTAGCTTTCTTCTTTCTTACACAGTTAGGAAGGACCCAGCACATGAAAGGGAACAACTCATTGTCAGGGCCGGTCTTCCCACCTCGCTTACCAATCAAGACAACCCCCACAGACAAGCCCACAAGCCAATCAGATCTAGCAATCTTCAGTTGAGAATCCCATTTCGGGTAATTCTAGGTTATGTAAATTTAAAATTTAAAACTCACCAGCCCAGGGCAGACTGTGGGGCCACTGGCACTGAGACCAGGATTTATCTCTACCATTTGTTCTGGCTTTTTGGAAACCATTCTCTCTGGAGGGATACCTTGTTCAGCCTAGACATAGGGGGAGGGCCTTGTTTCTGTCTCAAGGCAATGTGCTAGACTTTGTTGATTCCCCATGGGAAGTCTTACTCTCTCTGAGGAGTGGATGGTGGGTGGGATGGAAGGTGGGGGAGGTGAAGTAGCAGGAGAAGGGGAGGGAGTGAGGGATGGATTTCACACGTAAAATGAAAAAGGCAGCTTTTAAAAAATAATTTTTTAAAAAAGTTTAGATTTGTGATTTTTTTTAAATTGTTCTTAAAAGATTACCTTTCAAAATAAGCAACAAAGTGATTTGTCCTTTCTTTGTAACTGCAAAATACAGCCTGTCAATACAGACCTGACTGAGAAGAATATCTTACTTGCCTACATGGTTAATCTCTAACAAGTTGTTTGAGTATAAATGTAATTGTTTTTTGGGATAATTTTTATTTCACCTCTAATACATGAAATGATTAATCATGTAAAAAACATGCTATTTTTACTGTAAAGAATAAAAAAAATCCCAGCCCATACAGCTTTAGTACGTCTGTACACATTTGTCAACTGTACACATGGAAGGACCTAACTGAAGGTTCTAAATATTTCCTCATGCAATGTATGATTAAAATGACAAGTAGGAGCCATGTAAGGGTGCTGACCCAACATTTAGAAGGCTGAGATAGGAGGTACATGAGTTCTGAGTCAGCCTTGGCAACATAATGAGAACAAGTCTCAAAACAATATTAAAAATGCAAAAAGTAGGCAGTAGTATATGCTTTTAATTCCAGCACTCAGGAGGCTGAGGCAGGTGCATCACAGATTTCAAGGCCAGTCTGGTCTGTACAGTGAGTGAGTATCAGGATAGCCAGGGCTACATAGAGAAAACCTTTCTTAGCACAAAATAGGCAAGTTTCTCCATTTGTCTAAATCATGAGGCACATAAATTGAAGCCATGAAATTAGCTTTCATGGATAAGGCTGCAAATAATCTCTCTCTCTCTCTCTCTCTCTCTCTCTCTCTCTATCTATCTCTCTATCTCTCTATCTCTTTCCTTCTCTGCTGGAGACCTAGGTAGCTGATGGGCTCAGGTTCTCATTGGCTTAGTTGATACCCAGTCACAGAAGAGGGCAATCTAATTTGCTGTGTACATGAATTCAAATGCTAATCCTACTCACAAACATTCCCACACACAAACTAGCGCTCAATCTGCACACACGCCTCAGAATATGATCCATTTGAGGACACTGGTCCCCTCACATTGAAACACCCTGGGACTTAGTTTTAATCAAGGTACATTCTGGAGACTTGAGGGGGCCCTGAACTTTAGGATGTCTGCTGATGGGACAGCTGTCTTTGGTGTGCATGTGTGCAGATTGCTGCTGCAGTCACTTCTGTAGTCCTTCCTGCTTCCCTTCCTCCCTTTCTCTCTCCCTCCCTCCCCTTCCTTCCTTCCTTTCTTTCTTTCTTATTTTTTTTTTGGCTCTGACAATTAAAGCTTGCTTGGAGATCAGAGGGCAGAGCTAGCCACTAGTTAACCATAGAGGCCAAGCAGTGGTGTTGCACACCATTGATCTCAGCACTTGGGATCTCATGCCTTTCATCGAAGTACTTGAGAGGCCCACATTTAACACTAGGGAGGTGGAGACAGGATTAAAGCCCATTCAGCCTGAGGATTCATAGAGACAGGACCCCACCCATTCAGTCTGAGGATTCATAGAGACAGGACCCCACCCATTCAGTCTGAGGATTCATAGAGACAGGAGCCCCTATTTGGTCTGAGATTTAGTAGAGGAAAGAGGAAATCTACTCTGCTTCTCTGATCTTTCAGCTTTCAGACTAATATCTGACTTGAGATTTTTATTAATTAAGATTAATTAGGATCACATTTCACTTTCTTTTTTTTCTCTTCCTCTACCTCTCCCTTCCTTCCTTCCTTCCTTCCTTCCTTCCTTCCTTCCTTCCTTCCTTCCTTCCTTCTTCTATTTGTTTAAAGTATAAATGTCTGTCATTATTGGTGGAAATGATAAACAAACAGAAGTGTTCTGAAGGATGGGTAAGGACTCAATGATTTGTACATACCGTGGAAAATGCTCTGAAATCGGTGGAATAAAGACCAAATTGGTAAGGTAAGGAGATGGTGCATTAGGAATGATCAGAAGATGCATATAGACAAGACAAGATATGCTAATTGCTGGGATTTTTTGCTTTCAATTTCTAGTGCAGAAGCTAAACTCATGCTAGGAAGCTTTTCCTGCAATTGTCTTGGAAGCAGGTGCCCCCTGAGACAGATTAGTGGAGAAAGTGAATGACAGAGTTGTTATGGCCTGAATGGAGCTTCCATCATGGATGCCCTTGTGCCAAGGTCTGTGAGCCTAGTGTGAGACAGGAGTGTGTTCTGAGAGGCACAGATTCATGGTTTCTGTTGCTGTAAAAATATCTTAAACAAATGAAATCATTGAAGAAAATGAATTTTACTTAAATTTTAGAGGAATAAGAATTCGTCATTCCTACTGGCTGAGGTGTGGGTGAGCCAGCCTCGATGTTGTGTGCATGGGAGAATGTCCCCCCATTAATCATCTTCATATGGAGGCATGGGTGGCAGGAAAATGCCCCACCTCACACCCATCAACTCCTGATTCAGGTGGAAGAGCCTGCCCCGAGGTCAGAATAGTGAGAAATGCCATGTCCCTCATCAACTGCAGTACTTGGGAGAGCAGCCCCTACACCTCACCTGGACAACACAGCAGAACTGGACCTGAAGATGCAGGTGTAGGTGAACTGACCCTGAGGACTTCAAACCAGGAGAACTGGCCCCACTCCTTGCTCATTGCTGCAAGGGGTGAAATAGCAAGGACAACGCTGGAGAGCTCCCTCTGGTGGTGAAGACGGGAAAGAGCTTGCAGGCTGACCAACCCTGCAATTACACAGGCCCAGAACCAGAGTTGTGTTGGCCCCCCCCGCAACGTTCACCCCATCTGTGACCTGCTGGAACACAGGAGAGTGACTGAGTGTTCCTGCAGACCCAGGGCTTCAGGATTTCCTGGACCCAACAAGAGGACGATGACCCGGTGTGAATGGTGAAGCAGAGACCTGGGACCTTGAACTAGACTAATGATCTCTTGCAATGAACACATGCTTGCAACATTGTATGGATAAAGGGGTTACTGCTCACTGTGTCACACAAGAGCTCCCAGGACTCGATTTTCCTTTATTCTTTCCTCTCCCTTTTTCTTAAATTTTGTTTTATTTTGATGGTGGGGCAGATGGGCTGGATTTGAAGGCATGCATGATGTAAAAGATCCCAACAGAGGCAGAGGCTCGGTGATGTGGATGTCTCCCTTACAAGTTCACATTAGAAATTTATCCCCAGTTTCTGGTGGCAGTGGGCTGTGGTGGTTTGGAGGTAAGTAGGAATAAGGAAAGGCCATAAAGTCTGGATGACCGGGATGGCTTTAATGTCTTTGTGGGAAGAGGGAGGGACCTGAGCTACCAGGCTTGAACTGTCTCACAGTGTAGGATTCTCAGAGTGGACGTGATACAAGACCATCACCAGGGGCCAGATTCCACCCTTGGACTTCACCGCCTATAGCATCAGGAACTAAATATACTTCTACATTTTATAAACTTTCCGGGTGTTCATATTAAATACAGCAACAGAAAACACACTTATACTTTATTTACTTAAAAATAGATTTATTTCGTTGTATATTTCCATGTCCCTACCTCTGTGTGTGTACGTGTGTGTGTGCCTGTGTATGTGTGCCTTTGTGTGTATGTGTTATTGAGACACAGGGATGGATAAGAAAATGTGGTACATTTACACAATGGAGTACTACAAAGCAGAAAAAAAATAACAGCATCTTAAATTTTGCAGGCAAATGGATGGAGGTAGAAAACATCATTTTGAGTGAGGTAACCCAGACATCACATGTACTCACACAGAGGTGGTTTTTAAACATAAAGCAAAGAAAACCAGCACACAAATCTCAATGCCAGAGAACCTAGACAACAATGAGGATCCTAAGGTGGCCACAGAAGCATGTGAAGTGCAGGGCTGATCTGTGGAACAAGAGGCATTTTTATTGAAAGTGTAGGCTACTGTGTCAGCATGTGCAATCACTCACATGCTCTGCAATTATTACACAGCATGCAATTCCTCTGACTTCCCACAACAACAGATACTTAACTTTCGTCTAAACATTATGTTCTTTTGCTCTTATTATTCTCTGTAATAGAAAGCTACTTATCCAGAACTCTTGCGGCAATTGGAGGAAAACCCATGGCTTTCACAGGTTAGGTGAGTCCTCGGTCACTCACCTAGTTCTAACTAGAGCCAAGGCTCTGGCCCAGAGCAGCCTTTATGAACAGAGAGAGCATGCCCTTGGGTTGAACTCCTACTGACCCTGCATCCTGCTCTAAGCTGCATTAGCACCAGCTATCCCTTAGTCTATCAGAGCAGAGATTCCCTCCTCCTGTAAATGGGGAACAAAATGGCAACTCCTCTCCTACTGTATTATATCAGTGAGAATCTTTGCAACCACTGCATGGATTTTTGCACAACGGTTTAACATGGGAGACATTTAAATTATTAATATTATAGTGTCATAAACATTTTAAGTAAATGACAATAAATTATATAGTTTGCAAAGCTTTCCAAGGTTATTTATATACTTCAGAGAGCCTAAAATCATGTTTGTTTTTATTTAAATTGAGACAGGGTCTGCTTTGTTAAGAAAATTACCTTAATTAATACTTTTCATATGACAGAAAAGGGCTAAAAAACAGTTCCCAACACTGAACACCATACACATGTACGGGGATGGTGGCTGGAAACATATCTGGACAGTGTGATCATTTACAAACACATTACCAGGTGTAAGGTCCACTGAGGATGAGACAAGTTAAAGCATGTGCCTCCAGGATTCTCTGCACCTCACACTGCACTCTGCCTGCAGGGTCCTCCTCTGTGATTCAGTCATGCTCTGTATTTATCCACCATGTAGTTATTTATTTCTGTAAGTTCCTTATATAGCTAAGGACCGCTGAGGCAAAGACTCAGCTAATAATTCACAGGGCACTACATGCTAAAAGATTATTAGTGCAGACAGGAAAAGTAGAAAGCAGGGTATGGTTATTTTTAAAGCCAGATACAAGAGACAGAGGAATGTTCTTTGCAGGTGAGTGCTGGTAATAAACTAGAATGTCTATGGAGAATCTGAGATGATGAGGAAGAGTGTGGGCTCAGATATCTGAGATGAGGAAGCAGCATTGTCAAACGTGCTTCTCCTCTCAAGCAGAAACCTCAAAAAGACTGAGGGCTGACAGACCATGTAAGTAGGTGATTCCCATGGAGGTGTCTCTGTGAAACACTTCCATCTAGTACTCCTAATTTAAGTGTTTCCAAGTATGGTTGGCCCATTTTGGGAGAGAATAAGGAGGGACCAAGCTGGGAAGTAACTGAGGCCATGATGCCTTTTGAGATTCCCAGAATGCAGTGAGGTGAGCCTTCTGTGATGTCACAGATAAAGCCCTGCCCTAGGAACAGCAGTGTTCTCTGCCTGAAGACAACACAGTGTCCACCAAGGAGGGTTGGGATTCGAAGCCAGCCCAAATGTCTGGGTAAGTTTGGGCAGTTTTCTGGGAGGGACACTACCTGAAATTCAGCACATGAGTGACCCACTCAGTGTGAGGCACTTCTTCATCGGAACCTAAATATGGAGACTAAACAGAGTGAGGGACTGGAAATGTTCCTGCCCGAGGATAGTTCATTCCAAGCAGGACGAGGAAGAGTAGGGATGAGAAGCCTCATAGCAGTGAGCCTAGCACCCAACACCACAGGGAGAGAAACCATCCTCTCACCAGAGACAGGGGCCTTGGAAGGAAGCTGCACAGGCGTCTCTGGACCAGGACTCCAGCTTGCAGCCTAGGTAAGGAAGGAGGAACATTGCTGTTCACATGCTCACATTAGACCTTCACTCAGAGCTTGTCCAGGGAAGGGGAAAAGCATCTAGGATACTGATGTCTGCTTCACTAAGGACTTCTGTTGTACCAATGTCTTCATTTGTACTCATAGCTGATACAATCCCTGAACAAACATTACTGTCACTGTCATAAGAAACATCACGGCAGACTCTACCCTCTAATTCTCTCCTTCTGTACATGGTTGTTACCTTCATGTGTGCTCATGTCTGCAGGTTTATAGCATAGTTAGGAAATAACTTAGAGAGGACACTGAATGCTGTCCTATAGCTTCCCTACCAATATCCACATTGTTGTAAAAGTTAGGGTGATTTTATAGTCAGACTTTGTTAATAACAATAACCTCACCACATGGACAGCCTTCTACTTTGCTGGGACAGTGTGCTACGCACAGTGTGGGAAATCATGGTTGTTCCTCAAGCTACACTCAGACAGAGAGGAGGAAGCTGGACAGACAGAGGTATGGTCAGGCCTCTGTTACCTCATAAACTATCCAAGGAAAAGACTGTGCTGTTGATAAGAGGGAATCCTGTGTCTATGGAGGTGGATTGGATTCCCGAAGGAATCGCAGGTATTCTTTGAGGTTTGAGGCATGTGGAGGGAGACATACATGCAGGATATCTCCTAATATGGCCTAATTAAACATCACTGTGCTATACTGGGAAGTAGAGAATGAAAAAGGGTATGAGGCACAATGTGGTTTTGAGGGTCCTTTTTTTTCAATTCAGGGTTTCTCTGAGTAGCTTTGAAGCTTGTCCTGGAAATAGTTCTTTTTTTTTTCTCATGGTTTATTTTTTTATATTTAAAAATTTCCATCTCCTTCCCTCCTCCTCCCCCTTCCCTCCCTTCCTGCTCCCCCTTCCCTCCCCTCCTGCTCCCCCTTCCCTCCCCTCCCCTCCACCCATACCTCCCCTCCCTCCCTCTCAAGGCCAAGGAGCCATCAGGGTTCCCCACTCTATGCTAAGACCAAGGTCCTCCCAACTCCCCCCAGGTCCAGGAAGGTGATCGACCAAGCTGAGAAGGCTCCCACAGAGCCCGTCCATGCAGAAGAATCAGAGCCCAGAGCCATTGTCCTTTGCTTCTCAGTCAGCCCCCGCTGTTGGCCACATTCAGAGAGACGGGTTTGGTCGCATGATCCATCAGTCCCATTCCAACTGGAGTTGGTGATCTCCCATTAGTTCTGTCCCACCGTCTCCATGAGTGAACGCACCCCTCTCGTTCCTGACTTTCTCCCTCATGTTCTCGCTCCTTCTGCTCCTCATCAGGACCTTGGAAGAGAGCACAGACCCCCTACCCCCACTTCCCTCTGCAGGCTTGTGTCGGTTTCTCCCATGCCTGTGTCTCCCAAGCTTTCCCTAGTGTTCTCAGGTTTCCTGCTCCTGTTCTAAGGCCATCCACCCAAAGGGGTCAGACTCTGGCCTCCAGGCAGGTCTGAGGATTCCTGTGGAGGGGTGCAGGCTCCTTCAGATTGTGCTGCCAGGTTCACTGTGTGGTATTCCATCCCGACCTGCCCCGACCTTGGCCCTTTTGTCTGGGCTGCGACCCTGGGCTGCCTGGAATCCCTGATCCTGTGCCCTGACATTCCATCTGAACTGGAAATAGTTCTTGTAGACCAGGCAGGTCTGAAACGCACAGAGATCCACCTGTCTGGGTGCTGGGATTACAGGTGTGTGCCACCACTGCTTGGCCAAGATGCCTTTTAACAGGACCTGTGCCATAAGAGTAGACACGATTTATCTACTGTGAAATAAGCTGAGGAACTTGCCAAACAAGATTCATGGAGATGACACCCACAACTCACCAGAGAATGAGGTCAAGAGATGACATCACCCAAACTGTATAACTGACTGATACAGGATGAAGCTTGTGCTTGTGCTCTAAGTCCTGGCAACTCTCAGCTATGGCAGCCCATAGTGTCCAGGACAGGTGGGAAATGCTTCACAGACTCCTACTTAGGGGTCTGAAGGGACTTTGCGTCTTTCCATCATTAATCTTCTCATTTCTAACTAGGGATTGTGCCCACTATGACTGAAGTTAGAGACAGGATATGACACAGAACTAAAGCCATCTTCCTAACCCTAAACCCTACCCACTATGGACATTTATATTTAAATGCTATGTTATACCATGTATGATCTAGATATGTGTGTGTTTACGTGTACATCTATATGACGGCATGTGCCTTCAGGTATTACAAGCATGCAAGTAGGTGTAGGAGCAAAGACCTGAATAATGGTGACAGGGGCTCAATGTAGTTCTTGAGGTATCCTGATCTAACACACTGGACTCCTGGTAAGAAGCCAAAAGAGCAGTGAATACAAGCCTGTCTGCAGAGTGACATGCCACACAAAATATCCAGGACAGAAACCTATATAGAGCAGAAAGAAAAGGTCTAGAGATGACCTGGTCTAAGACTCAGGGGTAGAACCTACAGGTGGTTAATGACCAACAGCGTCACATGCCACAACTGTGATAATCCCTCGGGAAGCACATGCAGTACAGGGAGGACAGGGAGTGCTTCACTGGGACCTTCTCTTAGGCTTCTCCAGATGTGAACTTGCCTGAAAACAACCATCTTTATTCTGGTTCCAGGCCTTCACTACTGAGCCATATGTAGCTATATCACACTCACAATATCAACTTTTTCCACCTGAATTTTCATTTAAGAAACTTGTGTTACTATATCTGTTACCTGTGCATGAATCTCTACATAAATATTCATGTGCGTGGCAACTATGTTAGTTCTTTATTTCTACTAATCTACACCTGTACTTTTTGAGAAAGGTAAAATCAGCTGAGGCAGCCATTACCTGTGTCAGGACTCCTGGATCAAAATTCAGCAGGAAGAAGCTCTGCTGTTACTCCATTCTTCAGGGACTGACATTCTCAGAAGTCATCGACTACAATGACAGGGTCATGTCTGGGAACTTCATGACATCCTGTTTCCTAGGCAATCCTACCTCAAGCTGTGTTCAGTGGTGGTGAGGGGACAGGTTACAGGGCAAATTTAACAGTCAGCTTGGTGTCCAGGATCTATTAGATGGCACAGTCCAATTCAGAGGTCTAAACAAATTTCCTGACAACCTTAGAATCAGAAATTAAAGGCCAAATATTATACCTTGCACATTTTAGATGAGTTTGACTCATGACCACTGAACTTGCTCATGCCAGGTATGAAGTCCACTCGAGGAGGAGGAGGACTGGATGTGAGCTTGGCCCCAAGCCATCGTCAGAAATAGAGTCTTCAGGTACTTCTGTAAGTAAAAGACCAAAAACCATGAATGTACAACAGTAATGGATTACCTGTCTCTCCTCAATACATATTCATCTTTCTATTCATATCATGTATACTTTGTATCATCCGGATGGTGGGGAATAGATGTCTCTGTTTGTACATGTTTTCATGAGCACGAGTCAAAATATACCAGAAAGAACAGCAATATTCTCCTCAATACTATCCATACGTCTATTGTTTTGATGTTTCTCTTTCGCTTTTTCAGAGAAGCTACCCTAATAAGAAGACTAATGTAAAAGTGTTCATCTTTTACATTACATGCAATTTCTGTATTAATCGCATAGACTCATACATCCAAGGAACAAAGAAGAAAAGATATGGGCCTGGGCCTAACCTTTACCGTGAATTGGCCTGGGCCCAAAGAAGAAAAGATGTGGGCCTGGGCCTAACCCTTACTCTGAAGACGCCTGGGCCCAGTGAAGAAAATACGTGGGCTCGGGCCTAACCCTTACTCTGAAGAGGCCTGGGCCCGATGAAGAAAAGATGTGGGCCTGGGCCTAACCCTTACCCTGAATTGGCCAGGGCCCAAAGAAGAAAAGATGTGGGCCTGAGCCTAACCCTTACCCTCCAGAGGCCAGGGACCAATGAACAAAAGATGTGGGGCTGGGCCTAACATTATCCTGAAGAGGCCTGGGCCCAATGAAGAAAAGATTTGGGCCTGGGCCTAACCATTACCCTGCAGAGGCCTGGGCCCAATGAAGAAAAGATTTGGGCCTGGGCCTAACCATTACCCTGAAGAGTCATGGGCCCAATGAAGGAAAGATGTGGGCCTGGGCCTCACCTTAAGCCTGAATAGGCCAGGGCCCAATGAAGAAAAGATGTAGCCCTGGGCCTAACATTACCCTGAAGAGGCCTGGGCCCAATGAAGAAAAGATTTGAGCCTGGGCCTAACCATAACACTGAAGAGGCCTGGGCCCAAAGAAATAAAAATGGGTTCCCCGGCCCAACACTTACACTGACGAGGCCTGGGCCCAATGAAGAAAAGAAATGGGCCTAGGCCTAACCCTTACCCTGAATTGGCCTGGGCCCAAGAAGAAAAGATGAGGGCCTGGGCCTAACCCTTACCCTGAATTGGCCTGGGCTCAATGAATAAAAGTGGTGGGCCTGGTCCTAACTCTAACCCCAAATTGGCCTGGGCCCAATGAAGAAAAGATGTGGGCCTGGGCCTAACCCTTACCTTGAATTGGCCTGGGCCCAATAAAGAAAAGATGGGGGCGTGGGCTGAACCCTTACACTGAAGAGGCCTGGGTCCAATGAAGAAAAAATGGTGGCCCAGGCCGAACCCTTACACTGAAGAGGCCTGGGCCCAATGGAGAAAAGAAATGGGACTGGGCCTAACCCTCACCCTGAATTGTCCTGGGCCCAATGAAGAAAAAATCGGTTCCCGGGCCGAACCCTTACACTGAAGAGGCCTGAGCCCAATGAAGAAAAGAAATGGGCCTAGGCCTAGCCCTTACCCTGAATTGGCCTGGGCCCAATGAAGAAAAGATGTGGGCCTGGGCCTAACCATTACACTGAAGAGGAATGGGCCTAATGAAATAAAGATGTGGGTCTGAGACTAACCCTTACCCTGAATTTGCCTGAACCAATGAAAAAAAGATGTGAGCCTGGGCCTAACCATAATACTGAAGAGGCCTGGGCCCAATGAAGAAAAGATGTGGGCCTGGGCCTAACTCCTACCCTGAATTGGCCTAGGACCAATGAAGAAAAGATGTGGGCCTGGACCTAAGCATTTTACTGAAGTGGCCTGGGCCCAATGAAGATAAGATGTTCGCCTGGGCCTAATCGTTACTCTGAAGAGGCCTGGGCCCAATGAAGAAATGATGGGGGCCTGGGCCTAACCATTACCCTGAAGGGGAATGGGCCCAATGAAGAAAAGATGTGGGTCTGGGCCTAACCTTTAACCTGAATTGGCCTGGGCCTAATGAAGAAAAGATGTGGTCCTGAGCCTAACCATAATAATGAAGAGGCCTGGGCCCAATGAAGAAAAGATGTGGGCCTGGGCCTAAGCCTTACACTGAAGAGGCCTGGGCCCATTGAAGAAAAGAAATGGGCCTGGGTCTAATCCTTACCCTGAATTGGCCTGGGCCCAATGAAGAAAAGATGTGAGCCTGGGCCTAACCATAACACTGAAGAGGCATGGGCCCAAAGAAGAAAAAATGGGTTCCCGGGCCCAACCCTTACACTGAAGAGGCCTGGGCTCAATGAAGAAAAGAAATGGGCCTGGGCCTAACCCTTACCCTGAATTGGCCTGGGCCCAATGAAGAAAAAATGGGTTCCCGGGCCTAACCCTTATACTGAAGAGGCCTGGGCCCAATGAAGAAAGATGTGGGCCTGGGCCTAACCCTTAAATGAAGAGGCCTGGGCCCAATGAAGAAAAGATGTGGGCCTGGGCCTAACCCTTACCCTGAATTGGCCTGGGCTCAATGAATAAAAGTGGTGGGCCTGGTCCTAACTCTAACCCCAAATTGGCGTGGGCCCAATGAAGAAAAGATGTGGGCCTGGGCCTAACCCTTACCTTGAATTGGCCTTACACTGAAAAGAAATGTTCCTGGTCCTAACCCTCACCCTGAATTGGCCTGGGCCCAATGAAGAAAAGATGGGGGCACGGGCTGAACCCTTACACTGAAGAGGCCTTGGCCCAATGAAGAAAAAATGGGTTCCCGGGCCGAACCCTTACACTGAAGAGGCCTTAGCCCAATGAAGAAAAGAAATGGGCCTAGGCCTAACCCTTACCCTGAATTGGCCTGGGCCCAATGAAGAAAAGATGTGGGCCTGGGCCTAACCATTACACTGAAGAGGAATGGGCCTAATGAAATAAAGATGTGGGTCTGAGACTAACCTTTACCCTGAATTTGCCTGAACCAATGAAGAAAAGATGTGAGCCTGGGCCTAACCATAATACTGAAGAGGCCTGGGCCCAATGAAGAAAAGATGTGAGCCGGGGCCTAACCCTTACACTGAAGAGGCCTCGGCCCAATGAAGAAAAGAAATGGGCCTGGGCCTAACCCTTACCATGAATTGGCCTGGGCCCAAAGAAGAAAAAATGTCGGCCTGGGCCTAACCCTAATACTGAAGAGGCCTGGGCCAAATGAAGAAAGATGTGGGCCTGGGCCTAACCCTTACCCTGAATTGGCCTGGGCCCAATGAAGAAAAGATGTGGGCCCGGGCCTAACCCTTTCAATGAAGAGGCCTGGGCCCAATGAAGAAAAATTGTGGGCCTGGGCCTAAACATTTTACTGAAGTGGCCTAGGCAAATGAAGATAAGATGTTCGCCTGGGCCTAATCGTTACTCTGAAGAGGCCTGGGCACAATGAAAAAATGATGGGGGCCTGGGCCTAACCATTACCCTGAAGAGGAATGGGCCCAATGAAGTAAAGATGTGGGTCTGGGCCTAGCCATTATCCTGAAGAGGCCTGGGCCCAATGAAGTAAAGATGTGGGTCTGGGCCTAACCCTTACCCTGAATTGGCCTGGGCCCAATGAAGAAAAGATGTGGGCCTGGGCCTAACCATTATCCTGAAGAGGCCTGGGCCCAATGAAGAAAAGATGTGGGCCTGGGCCTAACTCTTACCGTGAATTATCTGGGCCTAATGAAGAAAAGATGTGGGCATGGGCCTAACATTATCCTGAAGAGACCTGGGCCCCAATGAAGAGAAGATGTGGGCCAGGGCCTAACCATTATACTGAATTGGCCTGGGCCAAATGAAGAAAAGATGTGGGCCTGGGCCTAACTGTTACCCTGAAAAGGCCTAAATGCAATGAAGAAAAGATGTGGGCCTGGGCCTAACCATTTTACTAAAGAGGCCTGGGCCCAATGAATACAAGTTGTGGGCCTGGGCCTAACCCTTACCCTGAAAAGGCCTGGGCCCAATGAAGAAAAGATGTTGGCCTGGGCGTAACCCTTTCCCTGAATTGGCCTGGGCCCAAAAGAAAAGATGTGGGCCTGGGTCTAACCCTTACCTGAATTGCCCTGGCCCAATGAAGAAAAGTTGTGGGCCTGGGCCTAACCATTATACTGAAGAGACCTGGGCCCAATGAAGAAAAGATGTGGGCCTGGGCCTAACCTTAACCTTGAAGCGGCCTAGGCCAATGAAGAAAGATAGGGGCCTGGATCTAACCCTTTCCATGAATCGGCCTGGGCCCAATGAAGAAAAGATGTGGGTCTGGGCCTAACCCTTACCCTGAATTGGCCTGGGCCCAATGAAGAAAAGATGTGGGCCTGGGCCTAACAACTATACTGAAGAGGCCTGGACCCAATGAAGAAAAGATGTGGCCCTGGGTCTAACCCTTATCTGAATTGCCCTGGCCCAATGAAGAAAAGTTGTGGGCCTGGGCCTAACCATTATACTGAAGAGACCTGGGCCCAATGAAGAAAAGATGTGGGCCTGGGCCTAACCTTAACCTTGAAGCGGCCTAGGCCAATGAAGAAAGATAGGGGCCTGGATCTAACCCTTTCCATGAATCGGCCTGGGCCCAATGAAGAAAAGACGTGGGTCTGGGCCTAACCCTTACCCTGAATTGGCCTGGGCCCAATGAAGAAAAGATGTGGGCCTGGGCCTAACAACTATACTGAAGAGGCCTGGGCCCAATGAAGAAAAGATGTGGGCCTGTACCTAACTCTTAACGTGAAATGGCCTGGGCTCAATGAAGAAAAGTTGTGGGCCTGGGCCTAACGCTAACCCCGAATTGGCCTGGGCCCAGTGAAGAAAAGTTGTTGGCCTGGGCCTAACGCTAACCCCGAATTGGCCTGGGCCCAGTGAAGAAAAGATGTGGGCCTGGGCCTAACCCTTACCCTGAATTGGCCCGGGCCCAATGAAGAAAAGATGTGGGCCTGGGCCTAATGCTAACCCCGAATTGGCCTGGGCCCAATGAAGTAAAGATATGGGCCTGGGCTTAACCCTTACCCTGAAGAGGCCTGGGCCCAATGAAGAAAAGATGGGGGCCTGGGCCTAACCCTTACAATCAAGAGGCCTGGGCCCAATGAAGAAAAGATGTGGGCCTGGGCCTAACCCTTACCCTGCAGAGGCCTGGGCCCAGTGAAGAAAAGATGTGGGCCAGGGCCTAACCCTTACCCTGAATTGGCCAGGGACCAAAGAAGAAAAGATGTGGGCCTGGGCCTTACATTATCCTGAAGAGGCCTGGGCCCAATGAAGAAAAGATGTGGGCCTGGGACTAATTTTTAACCTGAAGAGGCCAGTGCCCAAAGAAGAAAAGATGTGGGCCTGGGCCTAACTCTTACCCTGCAGAGGCCTGGGCCCAATGAAGAAAAGATGTGGGCCTGGGCCTAAGCCTTACCCTGAATTTGTTTGGGCCCAAGGAAGAAAGGATGTGGGCCAGAGCCTAACCATTATAATGAATTCGCCTGGGCCCAATGAATAAAAGATGTGGGCCTGGGCCTAAGCCTTACCCTGAATTGGCCTGGGCCCAATGAAGAAAAGATGTGGGCCTGGGCCTAACTGTTACCCTGAAAAGGCCTAAATGCAATGAAGAAAAGATGTGAGCCTGGGCCTAACCATTTTACTAAAGAGGCCTGGGCCCAATGAATACAAGTTGTGGGCCTGGGCCTAACCCTTACCCTGAATTGGCCCGGGCCCAATGAAGAAATGATGTGGGCCTGGGCCTAATGCTAACCCCGAATTGGCCTGGGCCCAATGAAGTAAAGATGTGGGCCTAGGCCTAACCCTTACCCTGAAGAGGCCTGGGCCCAATAAAGAAAAGATGGGGGCCTGGGCCTAACCCCTACAATCAAGAGACCTGGGCCCAATGAAGAAAAGATGTGGGCCAGGGCCTAACCATTACCCTGAAGAGGAATGGGCCCAATGAAATAAAGATGTGGGTCTGGGCTTAACCCTTACCCTGAACTGACCTGGGCCCAATGAAGAAAAGATGTGAGCTTGGGCGTAACCATAATACTGAAGAGGCCTGGGCCCAATGAAGAAAAGATGTGGGCCTGGGCCTAACCCTTACCCTGAATTGGCCTGGGCCCAATGAAGAAAAGATGTGGGTCTGGGCTTAACCCTTACCCTGAATTGACCTGGGCCCATTGAAGAAAAGATGTGGGCCTGGGCCTAACTGTTACCCTGAAGAGCTCTGGGCCCAATGAAGAAAAGATGTGGGCCTGGGCCTAACCATCATTCTGAAAGGCCTGGGCCCAATGAAGAAAAAATGTGGACCTGAGCTCAATGAAGAATAGTTGCTGGCCAGGGCCTAACCGTTACCCTGAAGAGCCCTGGGTCTATGAAGATAAGATGGGGGCCTGTGCCTAACTCTGAATAGGCCTGGGCCCAATGAAGAAATGATGGGGGCTGGGCCTAAGCTTTACCCTGAAGAGGCCTGGGACCAAAGAAGAAAAGATGTGGGCCCAGGCCTAACCCTCACCCTGAATTGACTTGGGCCCAATGATGAAGAGTTGGCGGCCTAGCCCTAAACTTTACAATGCAGAGGCTTGGGCCTGATGAATTAGACGGTTGGTTCTTAGCCTAATGCTTACCCAGAAGATGTCTGGTCTTAATGAAGATGATATTGGGCCTGGCCTATCCCTTATTCTGAAGAGGCCTGTGCCCCATTAATATAAGATGTGTGCTTAGACCTAACCTTTACCTTTAAGACCCTTTTATGAATAAAAGGGATTTGTGGACTTGGCCTTAACCCTGACATGAAGGAGTCCTGGGACCAATGAAGAAGACATGTGGTCTTTGGCCTAATCCTTTTCCCTTAAGAGGTCTGGTCTTAGTGATGAAGAACTCGGCATGGTCCTACCTGTGACCTTGAAGAAGGCCAGAACAAAACAAGAATAGATGTGGGCCTGGGTCATTCCATAACCCTAAATAGGCTTGGGACCAAAGAAAGAAGAGATGTGGATTCCATAACAGTGAAGAGGCTTGAGACCAAAGAAAGGATGGATGGGAACCTGGGCCATTCTGTAACACTGAAGATGTTTTGGCCCTAGTAAGAGAAGGTGTGGGCCTCACCCATCTTTATCCATGAAGAGGCTTGGGCCCAGATTATAAAGGTATGTTGGTCTGAGCCTATTGTTCATATGGAAGAGGGCTTGGCCTTAAGCAAAATATGACCCTGTGGCTGCTTCAAACTTGAAGAGACCATGCCCAAATGAAGGGATGCAGGCCTGGTTCATTTACCTAGCCTAATGAGCCCCTGCCCTTAGTAAAGGAAAAATAAGTGGCTGGGTCTACTTTTGTCCATGTAGAGGCCTAGGACCAACAAAGAAAATCTATGGGCCCGGGTCTATTGCTAAACATGAAGAATCCCAGCCCAAAAATAGTAGAGATGTGGGTTTGGGTGAATCCCTAATCCTGAAGAGACTTAGGCCCAAATAAAAGGAGAGAAATAGGCCTGGGCCCATCTCTCAAACTGAAGACTTTTGGGTCCAAAAAAGGCCTTAGGATCTGTGTCTATATCTTATGCTCCAGAGTCCAGGGCCCAAAGCAAGATGAGATGAGGCTCAGGGCCTCTCCATGAATGCAAAGAGCCCTAAGCCCAAAGAAGAAGAGATGTCTGTCTGGAGCTATACCTGACCCTCACCAATAATGGGCCCAGAGCATCAAGACATTTGGGAAAATACAAAACTAGCAAAGGCCTAAAGACCCAAACACATAGGAGTGTGTCCATGGTGGAATCAAAAACACAAGTATCTCTGTCCTGGAACAAACAGAGCCCTGGGACAACTGGCCCAGATTCATTCTCTCCTAATAAGCTCTGGACATAAAGAAGAGTGCCAAGGCCAAAACTAAAGAGGATCAGCATTGTGTTTAGACCATGTACCATGAGCCACATTGGTCCTAGGCCTCATTTTCAGCTATTTTACAACCAGCTGAGACATCCATGTAGACACATCCTAGTTTGTTCATCCATAATCGTGGCCTTGACCACACTACTCTCTTTCTGAGCACTCATGTAAACTGACATGCTCAAAATTAGGTGTGTGGGGCACACACATATACTTTATTCAATGCTGACCACATCCTCAACACACGTCAGCAAGTATGAACCATTGCTGTGATGTGCCAGGGCCCATATTGAAATGATCTATCAATATAGACATAGCACATAAAAAAGTGTCATACTGTGCCCTCTAACTGTCTGAGACATAATCTTACCTTGAATTAAAGAGATCTTAAACTGATTTCTTTAGGAATGAACAGTTCTCAAATGTAATTCACGCAACAACCTGTTTTCTAAGAACTGTCCACTAATACAAATTTGGTCTTGTTCTGAGTAACTGACTCCTGGTCACATTATATCTTTCAAGATTCAGAACTTGATGACATAATTACTAATCTAGGAGCAAGGCCATGAACGGACCTCAAAGGAAATCTGTCGGCTCCCGAACTGCAAGTATTCTGGGCGATCATCTTCAAGGGTGTATGGGCCGCACCCTTGCTCTATGCATTCCAGGACAAAATCCCACCACAGAGGAGCCAGGCATTAAAGGGACCAAACCTCATCTCAATGATCAAAGGAAATGAACACCCAATAACCATGACCAGGACTCAAGCCAAGCATTATCTTCATGTAAATTAATTTTGTTGGACAACCATAGCCTCATCTGTGACCCAGGCCATGCCATGTTCACCAAGACAACTGGAATCTTCATCAGTGAGTGACATCAGGTCATAAGCCATGAACTCTGATCCAGAAGAAGTTCATCTTAAAGCTTTTTTTGGTTTTATTCTGGTTTGTGGGTTATATTCGTGATTGCTCCAACACAGGCAAAATTCTCCCAAATGTGTCAAGGCAACCTCATGGCTTTGAAATAGTCTGGACCACACATGAATGTCAAATGACAGGAACACAGCTCGGAATGAAGGGTGTGTGGGCCGCACCCAGGAAATCCTGTGTCCATGTCAAGAACAACAGTTTGACCTTGGGTCTGACCTAGGACATGTACTACTACAGTAATGTCTACACACTAGAACACCATGAGTTGGTTGTCTGAAGAATGAGAAAAGGACAAAGGCCATAAACTGACACTATGGGGTCCTGCCAGCTTCCTGATTACCAGTAAATCACGTTAAGATTAAATTTTAGGGTATGTGGGCCGCACCCTCTCTTTACAAACCAAGTACTTTTCTGACAGTAAGGAAGCCAGGACCACAAACCATGACCTTGAATGTGACAAAGACCCACTCTCCTTAATGATCAAAAACATGGTCATAACTTAATACATGGCACATGGCCCTAAACTGACTTTAACTGGTTTTTACCTGAGGCTAGACTCTGTTCACCAAACACATTAAATGAAGAAAGAAGGCCTCCTGAGTAGATGACAGACCCCAGATTGATGGCAATGTCGGCTGTGGCTAACTTTGCACCAAGAAACCTGTGTCAAATTTGAATTCTCTCCATCAAATGCAGGAGATATGCTCACCAGGGAGGACACAGGAGCATGAAACATGGCCTTCATTATGTGTGGGAGACCGCAAACAAACAATCTGGGCAGATTTGGCAAGATGAGTGTGTGGGCCGCACCCATGAGCCATTATATGCCGCCCCATCTCCAATAGCTCCAGCACAAGTGATTGTGTTTGTGTTGAACAACACCACAGCCTCAGCGAAAAATGGAACCACCACAATGACCAGAGTTGGTTTTGTGGTATATGACATCAGCCTCACAGACTTCCAGACTGTGGTCTAAATCTTCATTTCCTGATCTATCAGGTTCCCCACCTTCTCAATGCTGACTTTGGACCTCAGCCTGACCTGATTAGAAACATTAAGAAAACCATTGGATTTTGAATGTCATGACCCAGGACATAGCTTTAATAAAAATGCATAATGGAAAATGCAGGAAGATTCCTCCTCTGGAGGCATGTTTCATGGCATGCTCAACGACTAGACATGCATTCCTATGTTTTTCACAGAAGCCTACCTAGAAGACGACAGAATTATAACCTGATGACTATAGATCTGTCATAGGTCTACAGTCTTGCAGTCATCAGTCTTACTGCAAGTGTGTTTCCAAATGTTTTGCATATAGTTCTGAATAAATATAATGTTGATATGCTATCATGGTTGATCTTGAAATGTCTATTTGGCCCTTTCCTTCTTTCCTTTTCCTGAAGATAGATGAACTTCCATCCACGGTTTTCAACTTTTCCATTTGCAGGAGTCACAAAAAAAAAAAAAAAATTGAGTGAAAGGGGCCAAGTAGGCAAGATTCCTCACCTAGCTGTAAAATCACTGGGATAAAATTCCTAATTTGGAGGAGCAGTTCCCAACCACATCTGGTGGCAAAATCTGATTAGGTGCTGAGGAAGGTCTGGGAGGCAGAGGAGTAACTGAAGGTTCAGTGTGGATCACAGGACACCAGAATCTGGAAATTATCTTCCAGTGAGACTCCATGTGAGGATGAGTGGACTCCCACTGTTATCCTCTGCAAGGTACCCCAACACAGTCAGGTACAATTCATGTCAGAGGAACAGTAAAATGTGCTCTGCTCCTTCAATTAGAGATGCTAGAAGCTGACCTGTTGCATCTCTGGACTTGCCCCTCATGATCTTTGGAAGCACAGGTTGCAGATTTGCTGGTGTGTTCAGTATTGATTGTAACAGACACAGTAAGGGGGACTCCTAGAAATAACATGGAATCCACACCCCTTAAACCACAAAATGTGGGAGTCAAAATGAGACAAAAAGAAGGACAATCCCACCGGACAGGCTTTTGTGGGTGGGAGAAACCTCATGGGGACTCAACCCAACACAAAGAGCTGTAGGCAACTGAGGGTTGCTGATGGAGGGAGAATTTGCTGTCCCTAGAGATGAGTCCTCTATCTGGTCATCCAGTACCTAGTATTCATACCTGACAACTGTACACGCAAGCTTCACTGAACAGGCACAGCCTATTGAAGTCATACCCTCATTCATTTTTCAAAAAATATGTATCAATAAGAAAAAAACATTTGAGGGAGAGAGAACAAAAAAGATGAGATTTAGTACAAGAAGGATACTGAAACAATGAGGTTTTATTTCATTTTACAAATTATAAATGTAAAGTTTAGGAACTATTTAATGGGAAACTTTGGCTGGGTTAGATACTGAATACTGTAGCATTTATGCAGTGAAACAGATTTCCTGTGTAGGTATAACATGTCAACACTTTTGTCTCCACACCTAGATCTCTCTTCTTCCACGGAGACACAAACACAGACATTGCAGCACCATGTTGAACATGTGGGTTCTATGGAGACAGGGAGAGCCATCTTGAGCCTTTAAAACAGCTGACATCCAGGGCATAATGCTCTATCCTATCCTACAGCCTCCTCCACCCACACATTTCCCCAAGCCCGTCTCTCATATTAAATCAATCCCTATTATGCTCCTGCATCTGGAAGGAATGCAGCACAGAAGAGAGGACCACAAGCACACTCAGATTCTCACTGGAGCAGCAGAACCCTGGCCGGCCTTTGTTTAAGATTTATACAGGTACCTGAGTGAGTCAGACTCCAGAACACCAGGAGTTATCTTACAAACATATCTTTCAATTTTCTATGTATATTAGATACAAACACAACAATTTTTCCATACCTCAAATACACTTACTATGTTTTTATATTATTTACATAAAATTTAAGCCATTTTCACTTTTTATGCAAATGAATTGAATATTGGTCCATGTCAGGAATTCAACTCATGAGATATATGTCATTCACTCAGAAAAAAGCAATGAAAAGAGAAGCTCTGGGTACATAAAGAACTTGTTTATACTGTTACAAGCTAAGTGCCATCTATTACCTGAGTGTCCAAACCATAGAAGAATTCTTAAAAAGTGGTTTTCTGTATCCAGAACATCAACCTTTTCATTCAATAATTATTTTGTCAGTATCTAATATTTGGTTTGATATTTGACACCAGGTCAGGTATTGCTCCATGCGCAGTCCTGGCCTTGAGCTAACATCCCTCCTCCTTTCTCTGTCTCTCAAGTTATGAGATCCACAGCTCACCACAGTAACACACAAGGCTTGCAATCTTCACACCTGACCTCAATATGGAGGCTTTTAAATGGTTCTGCAATGACAAGGAGGGTCAAGAACAAGTGGAATACACTGATACATCTCGAACCAAGCTCCTCTGTCTATTTATCTAAAGGTTACAAGGATGAGCATTACTTATGTTGTATACAGAATAGAAGCATCAAATAGCGAGAATATTAACTAAATTTCATGTAACATCAATGAAAATGATTAACCTTGTATATTTCTACCCTACATAGGAAACTGCTTAAAATCACTTTGTAAGATTACTCTTTTTACCTACATTTTCTGTAATCATGCTGATTCTACAAAGAAGGCTGGCCTCTATTTGTAATTTTGCAAATCTCATCACCAGAGAATATTTATTAGAACACTGTGGCATTGACTTTCTGCTCTTGCTGTGCCTAGGATGTTTCACCTGAATCAACACAGCTGTCAACAGCCACACATTCGTGCTGAAATGCAACACTCTGCGACATAAGGCACATGGGGTAGAGAAAAGTAATAACGAATCTTCTTAAGAAGTCTGAGCAACTGAGTTCTATGACTTTCCATTTTTTTTGGATTTGGTACCGGGCTAATTTGATATTTAGATACAGAAGTAGAAAAAAAGTAACAGTACAGAAGGCAGAGCTTCATTGCAATTCTATGACATCTGGATCTAAAATCTTTTCATCCTTCTTCCAGGATGGGGTCTGAGCCTCAGAGGAAGGTGCAATATGAATTTGTGCCTGTGAACTCGACAGGCACTTCTCTGAGTTTTGAGTTTCCTTGGGAAACACAGGTTCCTGCATTACGGAACTTCTCTGACGAGGAGTGAGAGCTCACTAACGTTTGAGTATAGAGATGTGAAGTCAGAGGGCAGTCTGAGATGAAGATTAATATAATAATTGTGGTAGAACTACCCTGGGAGTCTGGGAGTTTGATGGGCATAGGTTTTCTACAGATTAAAGTTATGAGATTATATGTGATTATGGGTTTCAACAACACATCATGAATGAAAAAGAATTACCAAAAAATAAATAAATAAAAAAGAACAAGCAAGAGGAAAGAGAGAAAGAAGATGATTATTCTCAGTTCTGCAGGTGGAAAGATAAAGAGCAAGCCACCAGCATCCAGATCCCAGCGTCTCAGACAGTTTGCTGTTGTCCTCTCACAGGGTGATTGATAGACGAGAAAGATGACAGACACCATGTGATGACATGGCACTGAGGTGCCACTAAAATCAGGAATAAGAGAAGGCTGTCCACTCTCCATATGTCTTCAACATAGTCCTTGAAGTTTTGTCAATAGCAATAAGGCAACAACAAAAGGAGATCAAGGGGATTCAAACTGGAAAGGAAGAAGTGGCAACATTTTCTTAAGGGATTATTTGTGTGTGTGTGTGTGTGTGTGTGTGTGTGTGTGTGTGTGTATGTAGTGCTGACCCTGGAAAAGTCGTCCTGCACCATATAAATAAAGCAAGCTGTGCAAGCCAGTATGCTGCTTTCCTCCACGGTTCCTGCCCCAAATTCCCTCACTGGTAGTTCATGGCCTGAAAGTTGTGAGATGAAAAATCCTTTCCTCAGCTGAGTTGGTTTGGATCCCTGCTTTGTCACAGCAACAGAAATGGAAGCTGGGACAAGACCTTCACAGGAAAGGATTAGGACAGTAAGTAGAGCACCCCACAGTGCAGGGGACACAGGAAAAGGCACCTTAACTTAGTACCATCCCCGACCCTCTCCCCAGCACTCCCACCAACTGAGTACTTTAATATCCATCAGAGTCACTTAAAGGCCTTGTGGAAACAGACTGCTAGACTTGCTGTCCAGAGATTCCAATTCTTAGGTCTGGAGGAGAAGTCAGATGTCACCCTTGTAACAAGTTCCTAGGTGAAAGCTGTTTTTAGTGGGACAAGAACTTCACTTTAAAGGGTGCACAAAGCTTCAAAAGAAAATGAAAATAGAGCCTAGAACAGAAGGTACAGATGTTTAGAGATGTCAAGTTCTAAATCACCACCTTAGCGTCCTAATTCTTGACTACATAAGTATAGCTTTTAGGCAGCAGAATGTCTGAGAACAGTGCTGGCCCAAGTCCACCGTTGCAGTCCATTAAGAAGGCAGAAAGGAAGACAAGGTCCTGGGACAGGCAAGCAGAAGGTCCTGCACTGCTGGACTCTCCCTGCACTTGGTCACCCAGTCCAGAGCATGGCTCTTACCACTCTCATCAACACTGCCAAGGCTTCAGCTCCACATCCATTTCCCTACATTGCGCTTCTATGGCCTCCTGCCTCCTTTCCTCTCTCTCCCTATACAGTTGGTACGAGAAATGGGTTTTTAGAGAGTTAATGTTATGCCCTGATCATTGAGTTCCCCAAAAAACCAATTAGGAGACTGAGTCCTTTATGTGAAAGCAAAGAGCCTTTATTCTTACACAAGTTTGCAAACTCGGTCACCCTGTGCCCAAGGTATTGGAGTGATCTGAGAGCCCAGAGTTTAGCTGGGGTTGGGTTTTTGTAGTAGCAAAGGTGGGGGTGAGGGATTTCTAAGGTTCAGGAGCCATGATTGGCTGACATTTGTCTAGTAGTGTCCTGTTGAAAAGCAATGGGTGTGTGCTGGCAGGTGATCCTATCTGTAATGTTTGGAATGTTAGGAATTTCCTTTGGATGGTCTGTTCCTGGGTGCTGCCTGGGTGGTCTCAGTTTGTGGTCTTTCTTGGAACCAGGGTAAACTACTGAGACTCAGGCCTCTATTGAGCATGTCATGACTGGGTCCTACACTAAAGCTGTTGAAATTCTTCAGTGAGTCTGTGTCTCCTCCAAAGAAGTGAGTTAGAAGCATCTAATCTCTCATAAGATTCTCTCATAGCACTCCTCCCTTGCCTTGTATTTTTACTGAACACAACAGACTATTTTTCCTTCAGTGTTGTTGGTTTCCCCTGAAAGCCCTTGATAAATCCAGGTTTACCACCACCCCCTGTTAGCAGGAAGAAAATAGCCAAAAATCTAAGCAGGAAGAGAAGAATCAGAAATCTAGGATTAGCTGGTTCAGTGACTGTGTTTCAGGAACTAGCTGAAGATAAAGTTAGATTGTAATCTTGAGAATAATCTTGAGAAACAGGGAGTTTCCCCCTTGTGATTATGGTTGATATTTTGGAATACAGTGTTTTAGGAACTAGCTGATTATGACCTTGGGAGTGATCTTGAGAGGCAGGGAATTGCCCCCTTGTGATCATCACTAGTATTCTCGGAATTTTATACACCGTCCCTGCCCCTTTAGGATCACTGGGCTGTGGTTTCTTCCCTTAACTCCTTCTCCCAGTCATTCGTTGATGTGGGAAAGTCTTCTGTTTCTGTTGATTTCATTCATTAATAAAGAAACTGCCTTGGCCTATGTAATTGGCCCACCCTTAGGTGGGTGGAGTAGACAGAACAGGAAGAAGGAAGTGAGGTAGATGGCTCAGTCAGATGCCATGCCTCCCCTATGTGAGGCAGATGCCATGCCTTTCCTCTCTGAGCCAGATGCGATGAAGCTTCGGCCCAAGATGAACATACCCTAGAATCTTCTGGTAAGGCACCACTTTGTGGTGCTACACAGATTATTAGATATGGGTTAATCAAGATGTGAGTAAGAGGCTGAAACTAACAGGCCAGGCATTGTTTAAATGAATATAGTTTGTGTGTTGCTATTTTGGGGCAGAAGCTAGCCAGGCGGCCAGGAGAAGGGCAGCGGGAATTTGGCCCGCTGCTCCTCACTACAATTCGGCGTCGAGCTCTTCCCCTGCGTGGGTTATGAGTCTCAGCCCCTGTGCACTGGTTCCCATCTCATCTCATCATTAAAACCTCATATGATTGCAGCAAGGATGTTCTCTCATGAGTTACTGGGGGGGGGTGTCGTGTTATCCCGAGACTTGAGTGAGAGTCTCCCCATACTGGGGGTCTTTCACCCCCCACTAAATATATTCTTGCCTGTTTCTTCAATTTTGTTACACTTCCTTCTAGATGTAATCATGGAAGAAGTAAGTGAAGCTATAACTGAGAAATATCCTTCAGTGATTATCCACCATCAGACTCACCAAGCTGTTCACACAGCATTTTAGTTTCACAGAAACTTAAGAAACCAGGTAGAAACTGGCCAGAGAGGCTGGCTAACCCAGAATGATTTCAGCCACATAAGGCTGATACTTCTGGGTTCTAGGGGTCATGCAGGTACAGATAAGCCCTCAGGCAGAAGTGTTTAATGACCCCCAGAGATGTTAAAGGGCCCCACATGTGTCAAGGATTACATCATTCACTTATGACTCAGCTAAGCCCTTGTGGACATGCATGGTTGCATCATCCACGTATAACTCAGCTAAGCCCTTGCAAGCATGCGAGAGCCCTGCCATCTGCATATGACGTAGCTATGCCAACCCCTGTGTGCATGTGCTAGGTGGCTTTTAAAAGCTGGATGTGCTATCTTCCTCTCTTTCTCTGCACACTGACTTACCCCAGGCCTTTACACACACCCTCTAATAAATCCCTAAGCAGGTTTGTTGTGTGTTCTGCGTTTCCTTCACACTTCTGCCAGGTAATTTCAAAGCTAACAGCCATGCAGCAGGACACCCCAATCTCTAGGAGCTCCACATTGGGACAAAACCCTCGACCCCTTCCCCAACTCCCTTAACTGTTCTGCCAATGAGCAGGAGAGTTTCCTGCAGGTAGGCTCACCCAGTATCCAACCCCATCCACTGAACCATCCAAGCTACTAGCCCCACTATGCCCCCAAACTCACCTATCCTCCAGCAACCTCAGTAAAACTGAAACACAGCTTGCTACAATATGGAGGGGACTAAGAGGTAAGTGAACACCCACATGGCAGGACACCTCACTCTCTAGGACCTTCACATTGGAACAAAACTCTGGGCCCCTCTCCAAACTCTCTTGGCTTTTCTAGCCAGCCAGCAGGAGAGTTTCCTGCAAATAGGCTCCCCCAACATCCAACCCCATCCACTGGACCCTGAAAGCTACCAGCCCCATCCTGCCCCCAAACTCACCTATCCTCCTGAAACCTAAGTGGAACTCTGAAACACAGTTTGCTATAATAATGAGGGGATGAAGAGCTTGCTACAACACTGAGGGGACCAAGAGAGGGAAACAGGAGAGAAGATCAAGAGAGCAGGCTTAGAGAGACTTCAGGAGCTTCCTGAGACACAGACATTGACAATACAGAGCAGAACAAGGAAAATTCCCAAACATTCAGATAGCCACTGCAAGGACTAAACCAAGGCATAAAGACAATCAACCCCATTTGAAAGAAGAGATGGAAAGGTGCCAGTACAAGAATTCATCCAACAACCTAAAAACCTACATGGTAAAACCAGAACTCAGTGGTCACACAACAGGAAGACTTGATCATTCAGAGGAAGAGGAGGAGGAGGATGAAGAAGAATAAGGAAGAGGAGGAGGAGGATGAAGAAGAATAAGGAAGAGGAGGAGAAGGAAGAAGAGAAGGAGAGAAGGAGGAGGAGGAGGAGAGAAGGACGAGGAGGAGGAGAGAAGGAGGAGGAGGAGGAGAAAAAAAAGGAAGAGGAGGAGGAGGAGGAGAAGAAGAAGAAGAAGAGGAGGAGGAGGAGGAGGAGGAAGAGGAAGAGGAAGAAGAAGAGAAGGAGGAGGTAGATGAGGAGAAGGAGCAGGAGAAGGAGGAAAAGAAAGAGGAGGGAGAGGGGATTGGGAGGGGGAAGAGAAGGAGGAAAGGAGAATATGAAGAAGAGAAAAAGAAAACAGACAACAACTTTAAGTGCAACTTTATGAAAATAATGGAGACCTTTAAAGAGGAAATGAAAAACTCCCTTACAGAAATGGAGGGAAAGACAAACAATATTGGAAGAAGAAATTGACAAATCCCTCAAAGAAACAAGAAAATGAAGAAAAAAATCAAACGGGTGAAACAAACAGTTCAAGACTTGAAGACGGAAATAAAGTTAAATAAAAACACAAACTGATGGGATTGTGGATATGGAAAATCTGGATAAACAAACAGGAACTAGACAAGTATAACCATCAGAATACAAGAGACAGAAGAAAGAATCTCAGGTGCTGATGATACTATAAAGAAAATAGACTCATTGGTCAAAGAAAACATTAAATCCAACAAGTTCTTAACACAAAATATCCAGGAAATCTGGGACACCATGAAAAAAAAAAACCAAACCTAAGAATAATGGGGGTAGAAAAAGGACAACTGCAGCTCAAAGGCACAGAAAATATATTCAACAAAATAATAGAATAAAACTTTCCCAACCTAAAGAATGATATCCCTATGAAGGTACAAGAAGCTTACAGCACACTAAACAGACTGGATCAAAAAAAAAGTGCCCTCACCTTATAATGATCAAAACACAAAACATACAGAATAAATAAAGAATATTAAGAGCTGCAAAGGAAAATGCTCAAGTAACATATAAAGGGAGACATATCAGAATTACACCTGACTTCCCAATGAAAATCATGAAAGCCAGAAGGTCCTGGATTGATGTGCTTCAGACGCTAAGAGACCACGGATGCAAGCCAAGATTAATATACCCAGCAAAGCTTTCAATCACTATCTATGGAGAAAAATTCCAGGACAAAACCAAATTTAAACAATATGTGTCCACAAACCCAGCCCTACAGAAAGTACTAGAAGGAAAATCCCAATCAAAGGAAGGTAACTGCACCCACAAAAACACAGACATTTGATAACCCCCACCAGAAAAACCCAAACACTCAAACTCTATTGCCAAAAATTAACCAGAATTAACATCCACTGGTCATAAATATCGCTTAATACCAATGGACTCAATTTACCTATAAAAAGACACAGGCTAGAAAATGGATATGAAAACAGGATTCTGTTCTATACAAGAAACATACCTCAACCTCAAGGACAGACACTACCTCAGAGTAAAGAGTTGGGAAAAGATTCTCCCCGGGTATTGCCTCTCTCTTCCTGTCCCTTCCCAGCCTGCACCCAGAACCCCCCCTTCATCCTCCTGTTTTCGGGGCCATAAAATCCCCCAGTTCAGCATGTTTGGGTGCTGGGACCGGCTAGTGAGAGCACCCAGTCGGGTGGGAGTTCCTTTGTTTCAATAGCCTGCCTGCAGCAAGGTAGGCCCTTTGTCTACGAGCTGCCTGGCCAGCAAGGACACCTGATTGTCTACCAGAAGATCTATCATTCATTGGGGTGAGTGAGTGCCTGACCCTGGGCCGTTGCCTGGAGACAGACAACAGACATTTCTCAACCCCCTACACTTCCTGGTCTTCCTGCAGGGGCTATTCTCCCCGATACTGCTTCTCTCTTCCTGTCCCTTCCCAGCCTGCACCCAGAAACCCCCCTTCATCCTCCTGTCTTCAGGGCCATAAAATCCCTAATTCAGCCTCTTTGGGCGCTGGGACCAGGTAGTGAGTGCACCCAGGTGGGTGGGAGTTCCTTTGTTTCAATAGCCTGCCTGCAGCAAGGTAGGCCTTTTGCCTGTCAGCTCCCTGGCCAGCAAGGAGAACTGAACGTGTAAAAGGGGATCAGTGGAAGGAAGAGATGGGCAGGTGCCAATGCAAGAATTCCTCCAACAATTTGAAAAACAACATGAAAGCACCAGAACCCAGCAAACTTACAACAGGAGGACTAGCACACATCAATCAAGAAGAAGTAGAAAAAATTGACTTTATGAAAGTAATAGAGTCCCTTAAACAGGAGGTGAAAAACTCTCTTAAAGAAATGGATGAGAAGAATAACAAAAAGTTTGAAAAATTGAGTAAATCCATAAATAATATCCTAGGAAACCAAGGAAAAACAATGAAACAGATAATGGAAACAGTTCAAGACTTGAAAACTGAAATGGAGGCAATGAAGAAAACACAAGCCGAGGGCCGGTTGGATATGGAAAAATCTACATAAACGAAGAGAGAAGAGAGAAACAAGCATAACCAACAGAATACAAGAGATAGAAGAATCTCAGATACTGAAGATACCATAGAGAAAATAAATGCACTGATCAAAGAAAACACCAAATCAAACAAATTCTCATCACAAAACATTCAGGAAATCTGGGACATAATAAAAAGACCAAACCTAAGACTAATAGTGGTAGAAGAAAGAGAAAAAATTATAGCTCAACGGTCCAGAAAATATATTTCATAAAATTATAGAAGAAAACTTTCCCAACCTACAGAAGATATTCCTATGAAGGTTCAAGAAGCATACAGAACACCGAATAGACTGGATCAAAAAAAAATCCCCTTGCCATATTATAATCAAAACACAAAACATACAGAATAAAGAAAGAATATTAAAAGCTACAAAGGAAATAAGTCAAGTTACTTATAAAGGTAAACCTATCAGACTTACACCTGACTTCTCAATGGAAACCATGAAAGCCAGAAGGTCCTGGATAGAGGTACTGTAGAAACTAAGAGACCATGAATGCAAGCCCAGACTACTATACCCAGCCAAGCTTTCATTCACTATCAATGGAGAAAACGAAATATTCCAGGATAAAAACAAATTTAAACAATATGTAGCCACAAATCCAGCCTTACAGAAAGTAATAGAAGGAAAATCACAAACCTAGGAGTCCAACAATGCACACAATAACTCAGACATCTAGCGACCCTTCACCAGCACAACTCAAAGAAGGGAAACACACACACTCTACCAGCAAAATAAAATAAAATAACCAGAGTTAACACCCACTGGTCATTAATATCACTTAATACCAATGGACACAATACACCTATAAAAAGGCACAGGCTAAGAGATTGGATACAAAAACAGGATCCAACATTCTGCTGTTTACAAGAAACACACCTCAACCACAAAGACAGACACCTATTCAGAGTAAAGGGTTGGGAAAAGGTATATCAAGCAAATGGCCCTAAGAAACAAGCGGGTGTGGCCATACTAATTTCTAACAAAGTTGACTTCAAACTAAAATCAATTAGAAGTGATAGAAAGGGACATTTTACACTCATAACAGGAAAAATCCATCAGAATGAAGTCTCAATCCTGAATATCTATGCCCCTAATATAAAAG
Organism: Arvicola amphibius; assembly: GCF_903992535.2. NCBI lineage: Eukaryota > Metazoa > Chordata > Mammalia > Rodentia > Cricetidae > Arvicola > Arvicola amphibius. Next base: position 122,926,426 of record NC_052058.2, on the reverse strand, counting down.
CACCCACTTATGTAAAAGAAACATTACTAGAACTCAAGGCAGCCATCAAACCACACACACTAATAGTTGGAGACTTCAACACTCCTCTCTCACCAATGGACAGGTCAATCAGACAGAAACCTAACGGAGAATTGAAAGACTTAATGGAGGTAATGAACCAAATGGACTTAACAGACATCTATAGAACATTCCACCCAAATAAGAAAGAATATACCTTCTTCTCTGCAGCTCATGGAACCTTTTGAAAAACTGACAACATACTCGGTAACAAAGCAAACCTCCACAGCTACAAAAAAATATTAGTAACCACCTGTGTCTTATCAGATCACCATGGATTAAAATTAGAATTCAACAACAATGCTACCCCCAGAAAGCCTACAAACTCATGGAAACTGAACAGTCAATTACTGAACCACACCTGGGTCAGGGAAGAAATAAAGAAAAATATTAAAGTTTTTCTTTGAATTTAATGAAAATAAAGACACATCATACTCAAACCTATAGGACACTATGAAAGCAGTGCTAAGAGGAAAGTTCATAGCACTAAGTGCCCACTTAAAGAAAACAGAGAAAGCACACAAAGAGACTTAATAGCATACCTCAAAGTTCTAGAATAAAAAAGAAGCAGACTCACCTAGGAGGAGTAGAAGACTGGAAATAGTCAAACTGAGGGCTGAAATCAACAAAATAGAAACACAGAAAACAATCCAAAGAATCAATGAAACAAAAAGCTGGTTCTTGGAGAAAATCAACAAGATTGACAAACCCCTATCCAAACTAATCAAAGGGCAGAGAGAAAACAAGCAAATTAATAAGATCAAAAATGAAAATGGGAAAATAAACACAGACACAGAGGAAATTCAGAGAATGTTTAGATCTTACTACAAAAGCCTGTATGCCACAAAATTGGAAAATGTAAAAGAAATGGACTTTTTTTTTAGATAAGTACCATATACCAAAGTTAAACCAGGACCAGGTGAACATTCTAAATAGTCCTGTTAGTCACGAAGAATTAGAAACTGTTATCAAAAACCTCCCTACCAAAAAAGCCCAGGACCAGATGGTTTCAATGCAGAATTCTACCAGAACTTCCAAGAAGACCTAATACCCATACTCCTTAATGTATTTCATAATATAGAAACAGAAGAGTCATTGCCAATTTCCTTTTATGAAGCTGCATTTACCCTGATACAAAAACCATACAAAGACTCAACCAAGAAAGAGAATTACAGGCCAGTCTCACTCATGAACATCGATGCAAAAATTCTCAATAAAATACTGGCAAACAGAATTCAAGAACACATTAGAAAAATTATCCACTACGATCAAGTAGGCTTCATCCCAGAAATGCAGGGCTGGTTCAACATACAAAAATCTATCAATGTAATCCATCATATGAATAAACTGAAGGAAAAAACCATATGATCATCTCATTAGATGCTGAAAAAAGCATTTGACAAAATTCAACACCCCTTTATGATTAAGGTCTGGGAGAGATTAGGGATACAAAGGTCATTTCTAAATATAATAAAGGCTATTTACAACAAGCCAACAGCTAACATCAAACTAAACAGAGAGAAACTCGAGGCCATCCCACTAAATTCAGGAACACGACAAGGCTGTCCACTCTCTCCTTATCTCTTCAATATAATGCTTGAAGTTCTAGCAATAGCAATAAGACAACATAAGGGGATCAAGGGGATTCGAATTGGAAAGGAAGAAGGTAAACTTTCGTTATTTGCAGATGATATGATAGTGTACATAAGTGACCCGAAAAACTCCACCAAAGAACTCCTACAGCTGATAAACTCCTTTAGTAACGTGGCAGGATACAAGATCAACTCCAAAAAAATCAGTTGCCCTCCTATACACAAGGATAAGGAAGCAGAGAGGAAAATCAGAGGAGCACCACCTTTCACGATAGCCACAAATAGCATAAAATATCTTGGGGTAATTCTAACTAAGAAAGTGAAAGATCTATTTGACAAGAACTTTAAGTCTTTGAAGAAAGAAATTGAAGAGGAGACCAGAAAATAGAAGGAAATCCCTTGCTCTTGGATTGGGAGGATCAACATAGTAAAAATGGCAATTCTACCAAAGGCAATCTATAGACTCAATGCAATCCCCATCAAGGTCCCAACATAATTCTTCACAGATCTTGAGAGGACAATAATCAACTTTATATGGAAAAATAAGAAACCCAGGATAGCCAAAACAATCTTATACAATAAAGGGACTTCTGGAGGCATTACCATCCCTGACTTCAAACTCTATTACAGAGCTACAGTAATGAAAACAGCTTGGTACTGGCTCAAAAACAGAGAAGTCGACCAATGGAATCAAATAGAAGACCCGGATCTTAACCCACAAACCTATGAAGACCTGATTTTCGATAAATGAGCTAAAAGTACACAATGGAAGAAAGAAAGCATCTTCAACAAATGTTGCTGGCATAACTGGATATCAACCTGTAGAAGAATTAAAGTAAGCCGGGCGGTGGTGGCGCACGACTTTAATCCCAGCACTCGGGAGGCAGAGGCAGGCGGATCTCTGTGAGTTCGAGACCAGCCTGGTCTACAAGAGCTAGTTCCAGAACAGGCTCCAAAGCCACAGAAAAACCCTGTCTTGAAAAACCAAAAAAAAAAAAAAAAAAAAAAAAGAATGAAAGTAGATCTATATCTATCACCATGCACAAAACTCAAGTCCAAATGGATTAAAGATCTCAATATCAATCTGAACACAATCTGAACACACTGAACCTGTTAGAGGAGAAAGTGGGAAGTACTCTACAACATTTGGGCACAGGAGACTGCTTCCTACGTATAGCCCCAGCAGCACAGACATTAAGGGCAACATTGAATAAATGGGACCTCCTGAAGCTGAGCAGCTTCTGTAAACCAAAGGACACTGTCACTAAGACAAAAAGGCAGCCTACTGACTGGGAAAAGATCTTCATCAACCCCGCAACAGACAAAGGTCTGATCTCCAAAATATATAAGGAACGCAAGAGACTAGACTTCAAAATGCTAATTAACCCAATTAAAAAATGGGGCACTGAACTGAACAGAGAATTCTCAACAGAAGAAGTTCGAATGGCCAAAAGATACTTAAGGTCATGCTCAATCTCCTTAGCAATCAGGGAAATGCAAATCAAAACAACTTTGAGATACCATCTTACACCTGTCAGATTGGCTAAAATCCAAAACACGAATGACAGCCTTTGCTGGAGAGGTTGTGGAGTAAGGGGTACACTTATCCATTGCTGGTGGGAATGCAAACTCGTGAAACCACTTTGGAAAGCAGTGTGGTGGTTTCTCAGGAAATTCAGGATCAACCTACCCCAGGACTCAGCAATTCCACTCTTGGGAATATACCCAAGAGATGCCCTATCATATTACAAAAGCATATGTTCAACTATGTTCATAGCAGCATTATTTGTAATAGCCAGAACCCTGGAAACAACCTAGATGCCCTTCAATGGAGGAATGGATGAAGAAAGTGTGGAATATATACACATTAGAGTACTACTTAGCGGTAAAAAAGATTGACATCTTGAATTTTGCATGCGAATGGATGGAAATAGAAAATACTATTCTGAGTGAGGTAACCCAGACCCAAAAAGATGAACATGGGATGTAGTCACTCATAATTGGTTTCTAGCCATAAATAAAGAACATCGAGCCTATAATTCATGATCCTAGAGAAGGTAAATAAGAAGGTGAACCCAAAGAAAAATATATAGTTACCCTCCTGGATATTGGAAGTAGACAAGATTGCGGGGCAAAAATTGGGAACTTGAGGGTGGGGTGGGATGGGGTTAAGGGGAGATGGGGAGAGAAAAATGTCAAGGGGAGGATGGGGAGAACTTGGGGGAATAGGATGGTTGGGATATAGGAAGGATGGATATGGGAGCAGGGAAGTATATATCTTAATTAAGGGAGCCACTTTAGAGTTGGCAAGAGACTTGACTCTAGAGGGGTTCCCAGGTGTCCAGGGAGATGCCCCCAGCTAGTTCCTTGGGCAGCTGAGGAGAGGGAGCTGGAAATGGCCCGATCCTATAGCTATACTGATGAATATCTTGCATATCACCATAGAACCTTCACCTGGCATTGGATGGAGTTAGAGACAGAGCCCCACATTGGAGTACCGGACTGAGCTCCCAAGGTCCAAATGAGGAGCTGAAGGAGGGAGAACATGAGCAAGGAAGTCAGGACCGTGAGGGGTGCACCCACCCTCCGAGATGGTGGGGCTGAGCTAATTGGAGCTCACCAAGGCCAGCTGGACTGGGACTGAAAAAGCACGAAATAAAACCGGACTCCCTGAACATGGCGGACAATGAGGGTTGCTGAGAAGCCAAAAACAATGACACTGGATTTTGATCCTACTACATATACTGGCTTTGGGGGGAGGGGCTAGCCTGTTTGGATGCTCACCTTACTAGACCTGCCGGGAGGACCTAGGACTTCCCACAGGGCAGGGAACCCTTACTGCTCTTCGGACAGGAGAGAGAGGGAGACTGGAGGGAGAGAGGAGAAGGTAAATGGGAGGCGGGGAGGAGGCTGATATTTTTAATAAAAAAAACAGTTGGGAAAAGGTTTTCCAATCAAATGGGCTTAAGAAAAAAGCAGGTGTAGCTATCCTAATAACTAACAAAAATAGATTTCAAACTAAAATCAATCAGAAGTGATGGAGAAGGACACTTTATACTCATAACAGGACCAATCCATCAAGATGTAGTCTCAATCCTGAACATCTATGCCTCTAATACAAGAGCACCTACATATGTAAAAAAAAAATGACTAAAACTAAAATCGCAACACAAACCCCACACCCTAATGGTCGGACACAAAGAAGCTAAAATTATACAATGGAAAAAAAAGAAAGTATCTTCAACAAATGGTGCTGGCATAACATGGATGTCAACATGTAGAAGACTGAAAATAGATCCATATCTACCCCCATGCACAAAACTCAAGTCCAAATGGATTAAGGACCTCAATAAAAATCTGACCACACTGAATTTGATAGAAGAGAAAGTGGGAAGTAGTCTTCAATGCATGGGCAAAGGAAACCCCTCCCTAAATATAACCCCAGTAGCAGAGACACTGAGAGCAACAATAAATAAATGGGACCTCTTGAAACTGAAAAGCTTCTGTAAAACAAAAGACACAGTCAATAAGACAAAAAGGCAGCCTACTGAATGAAAAAAAATCTTTACCAATCCTTTTGAAGGAAGGCTTGCTTGTTTGTCCTGGTCGTCCAGCCAAAAAATAACCACTCAGAACACCATATTATTTGTAATATCGTTTGGCCAATAGCTTAAGCGTATTTCTGCTAAATCAATATCCTAAACTAACCCATCTGTATTATTCTGTCTATCACCATATGGCAGTGGCTTACTGACAAAAGTTCAGCTTGTCTGACTCTGGTGGCTTATCCATGGCTTCTCCCTGACTCTGCTCTTCTTTCTCTCAGCATTCAGCTTAGTTTTCCCTGCCAACCTAAGTTCTGCCTTGCTACATGCCCAAAACAGTTTTTATGATTCATTAATGGTAATTACAGCACACAGAAGGGACTCCCATATCACCCTCCCTTTTCTGTATGTATTTAACATAGTAAACTTACATATGACAAAGCAGGTATCAAGAAAGAATTACAATCACAATATTTATATCTACTTTACCTTTTATCATAAATAAAAACTATGAATATAACTAAATTCTTCAATTTCATCAAAGGCTCCAGAGGGATATAATATTACCCAAGTAAACAGGAAGTGCATTGTAAGCAACTTCCAAAACTCTAGAATTAATAGAGACATCTTGCTGCCTGGATAGTCTCCCAAAGTTCTTCTGTACCACAGGGGCATCTGTCTACAGCCTATAGTCCCACAGTATCTGACAGACTTTCCATGAAGCTGGAAATTTCAAAGACAGTGCCACCTATACTGGCAGTCTGTCAGTCATTTTGTTCTGTGTTCTGCAGAATATCTAGCAGACTCTTTCATAAAGCAGGAACCCCGAAGGATGGTTTCACCTTTAGGCAACTTCAGCTGTCATTTCTCTGTGGGTCCTGCATGTCCAGTTCATTAAGCAGACCAGGCAAGAGCAGTTTCTTTCCCAAATGGTTAATGGACTCCAGAAGAAGCCTCTTTAATGCCCATCTTCTTCTTGAAGTAGATTGCAGTTGCCAGGTGCATATGTGTCTCAATGTTATGATAAGTACTAAATTCTTTTTTAATTGATATTCACTGAGCTCTACATTTTTCTCTGTTCCCATCCTTGCCTCTCCTCTCCCCTCTTCAGCCCTCCTCCAAGGCCTCATGCTCCAAATTTACTCAGGAGATCTTGTCATTTTCTACTTTCTACTTCCCATGTAGATTAGATCTATGTAAGTCTCTCTTAGTGTCTGCATTGTTGACTAAGTTCTCTGGGATTGTGGTCTGTAGGCTGGCTTTCTTTGCTTTATGTTTAAAAACCACCTATGAGTGAGTACATTTGATAATTGTCTTTCTATGTCTGGGTCACCTCACTCAAAATAAGTTTTCTACCTCCATCCATTTTCCTGCAAAATTCAAGCTGTTGTTATTTTTCTCTGCTGTGTAGTACTCCATTGTGTAAATGTACCACATTTTCCTTATCCATTCTTCCGTCAAGGGGCATAAGCTGTTTCCAGGTTCTGGCTATGACAAACAAAGCTGCTGTGAACATAGTTGAGCACATGTCCTTGTGGCACGATTGAGCATCCTTTGGATACATACACAAAAGCTGTATTACTGGGTCTCAAGGAAGGTTGTTTCCCAATATTCTGAGAAATTGCCACACTGAAATCCAAATGGGTTGTACCAGCTTGCATTCCCACCAGCAATGCAGAAGTGTTCCCTTTTCCCCACAGCCTCTCCAGCATAAATTGTCATTAGTGTTTTTGATCTTGGCCATTCTTACAGATGGAATCTGAGTTGTTTTGATTTGCATTTCTCTGATGTTGAACATTTCCTTAAGTTTCTTTCAGCCATTTTTGAATTCTCTGTTGAGAGTTCTCTGTTTAGGACTGTATTCCATTTTTTTATTAGATTATGTGTTCTTTTGGTGTCCAATTTCTTGAGTTCTTTATATAGTTGGAGATTAGTCCTCTGTCTGATGTGGGGTTAGTGCAGATCTTTTACCATTCTGTAGGCTTTCCTTTTGTCTTGTTGACCATATCCTTTCCTTTACAGAAACTTTTCAGTTTCAGGAGAAACCATTTATAAATTGTTTCTCTCAGTATCTGTGCTGTTGGTATTTTATCTAGGAAGTGGATCCCTGTGCCAATGCATTCAAGTGTACTTCCCACTTTCTCTTCTATAAGGTTTAGTGTGGCTTCATGTTGATGTCTTTGATCCATTTGTGCTTGAGTTTTGTGCATGGTGACAGATGTGGGTGTATTTTCATTCTTCTATGTGTGGATATCCAGTTATGCCAGCACAACTTGTTAAATATGCTTTATTTTTTACATTTGATTTTTTTCTTCTTTATAAAAGATCAGGTGTTCAGGGATGTGTGGATTGATATCTGGGTCTTCTATTCAGTTCCATTGGTCCTCCTGTCTGTTCTTATGTCAATACAAGGCTGTTTTCAGTACTGTAGTAGAGTTTGAAGTCAGGAATTGTGATGCCTTCAGAAGTTCTTTTATTGTACCGGATTGTTTTGGAGATCCTGGGTTTTTTCCTTTTCTAAAGTTTTTTACTTTATAAAGAGTACCGATCTTTAGAGGTCTTGAAGAATTTTGCAGGGATTTTGATGGGCATTGCGTTGAATTTGTAGATTGCTTTTGGTAAGATTGCCATCTTTACTATGTTAATTCTGCCTACCAAAGAGCATGGGATATCTTTCCACTTTCTGGTGTCTTCTTCAATTTCTTTCTTCAAAGATTTAAAGTTCTTGTCATACATACAAGTCTTCCATTTGTTTGGTTGGAGTTCCTCTCAGATATTATGCTATTTGTGGCTATTGTGAAGGGTGTTGATTCTCTGATTTTTTTCCTAGTCCTTTTATCATCTGTGTATAGGAGGGCTACTGATTTTTTTGAGTTAATCTTGTATCCTGCTACATTGCTGAAAGTGTTTATGAGTGGTAGAATTTTGGGGATCACTTATGTAAACTATCATATCATCAGCAAACAGTGAGAGTTTGACTTCTTTTCCAATTTGTATCCCCTTGATCTCCCTTTGGTGTCTTACTGCTCTAGCTAGGACCTCAAGAACTATATTGAATAGATATGGAGAGAGTAGACAATCTTGTCTTGTTCCTGATTTCAGTGGAATTGCTAATAGTTTCTCTCCATTTAGTTTGATGTTGGCTGTTGGCTTGCTGTATATTGCCTTAATTATGTTTAGGTATTCCTTGTATCCCTACAAGAGCTTTATCATAAAGGGATGTTGTATTTTGTCAAAAGCTTTTTTGGCATCTAATGAGATGTTCATGTGGTTTTTATTTTTCAGCTTGTTTATATGGTGGATTACATTGACAGATTTTCATTTGTTGAACCATTCCTGCATCTGTGGGATGAATCTGACTTGATCATGGTGGATGATGGTTCAAATGCGTTCTTGGATTCAATTTGCCAGTATTTTATTTATTATTTTTGCATTAATGTTCATGAGTTAGATTGATCTGTAATTGTCTTTCTTAGTAATGTCTTTCCGTGGTTTGGGTATCAGGGTAATTGTAGCCTCATAAAAAGAGTTTGGCAATGGGGGCTGGAGAGATGGCTCAGAGGTTAAGAGCACTGCCTGCTCTTCCAAAGGTCCTGAGTTCAATTCCCAGCAACCACATGGTGGCTCACAACCATCTGTAATGGGGTCTGGTGCCCTCTTCTGGCCTACAGGCATACACACGGACAGAATCTTGTATACATGATAAATAAATAAAACATTTTTAAAAAAGCATTTGGCAATGCTCCTTCTGTTTCTTTTGTGTGGAATAACTGGAGAAATATTGGTATTAGTTCTTCTTTGAAAGTCTTGTAGAATTCTGAGCTGAAACCATCTGGTCCTGGGCTTTTTGTGGTTGGGAGACTTTTGATGACTGTTTCTATTTCTTCAGCAGTTATAGGTCTGTTTAATTTGCTTATCCGGTCTTGAGTTAATTTTGGTAAGTGATATTTATCCAGAAAGTTGTCCATTTTAAGTTTTCCAATTTTGTGGAGTACAGTTTTTTGAAATACGACCTGATGATCTCCTGTACTTCCTCCATGTATGTTGTCATGTCTCCCTTTTCATTTCTGATTTTGTTAATTTGGATATTCTCTCCACCTTCTGGTTAGTTTGGATAAAGGTTTGTCTATTTTGTTGATTATCTCCAAGAACCAACTCTTTGTCTCATTGATTCTTTGTATTGTTTACTTTGTTTCTATTTTGTTGATTTCAGCTTTCACTTTGATTATATCCTGTTGTCTAGTTCTCTTAGGTGAGTTTGTTTCATTTCGTTGTAAAGTTTTATAATTTTCTGTTAATTCATTAGTGTGGGATTTTTCCAGCTTCTTTATGTAGGCATTTAATGCTATGCACTTTCCTCTTAACACTGCCTTCACTGTGTTCCATAAATTTGGGTATGTTGTGTGGTCATTTTCATTTAATTTTAGGAAGTCTTTAATTTCCCCCTTTATTTCTTCCTTGACCGATTGATGACACAGGTGAGCATTGTTTAATCTCCATGTGTTTGTGGGTTTTCTGGAATTAGTATTGCTGTTGACTTCTAGTTTTAAACCATGGTGATCTGATAAGGTACATTGGGTTATTCCAATTTTTTTTGTATTTCTTGAGGTTTGTTTTGTTACTGAGTATGTGATCAAATTGTGAGAGGGTTCCATGAGGTGCTGGGAAGGTATATTCTTTTCTGTTTGGACGGAATATTTTATAAATGTCTGTTAAGTACATTTTAGTCATAACATGTTAGTTCTCTTATTTCTCTATTCATATTTTGTCTGATTGGCCTGTGCAGTGGTGAGTGTTGACATTTCCCACTATTAGTGTATGGAATGTTTAATGAATGATTTAAACTTTAGAAGTGTTTCTTAAAATATAATGGTGCCAACCTAGCCCAGGACCCAGCAATTCCACTATTGGGAATCTACCCAAGAGATGCCCAATCATACTACAAAAGCATTTGCTCATCTATGTTCATAGCAGCATTATTTGTAATAGCCAGATCCTGGAAACAACCTAGAAGCCCTTCAGTGGAAGAATGGATGAAGAAACTGTGGAATATATACATGCTAGAATACTACTCAGCGGTAAAAAACAATGACATCTTGAATTTTGCATGCAAATGGATGGAAATAGAAAACACTATTCTGAGTGAGGTAACCCAGACCCAAAAAGATGAACATGGGATGTACTCACTCATAATCGGTTTCTAGCCATAATTAAAGGACATCGAGCCTATAATTTGGGATTCTTGAGAAGATTATAAGAAGGTGAACCCCCCAAAAAAGATATAGTAATCCTCCTGGATATTGGAAGTAGACATGATCGCCAGGCAAAAATTGGGAACTTGAGGGTTGGGCAAGACGCGGCCAAGGGAAGATGGGGAGAGAAAAGCGTGAAGGGGAGAATGGGGGGAGCTCGGAGGAATGAGATGCTTGGGATACAAGAAGGGTGGATATGGGAGCAGGGAAGCATATATCTTAATTTAGGGAGCCACCTGAGGGTTGTCAAGAGATTTGACCCTAGAGGGGTTCCCAGGTTTCCAGGGAGACGCCCCCAGTTAGTTCCTTGGGCAGCTGAGGAGAGGGAGCCTGAAAAGGCCAGTTCCTATAGCCATACTGATGAATTTCTTGCATATCACCATAGAACCTCCACCTGGCGATAGATAAAGAAAATGACAGAACCCCACATTGGAGCACTGGACTGAGCTCCCAAGGTCCTGATGAGGAGCAGAAGGAGAGAGAACATGAGAAAGAAAGTCAGGAACATGAGGGGTGCGTTCACTCATGGAGACAGTGGGACAGAAGTAATGGGAGATCACCAACTCCAGTTGGAATGGGACTGATGGATCATGCGACCAAATCCGTCTCTCTGAATGTGGCCAACAGCGGGGGCTGACTGAGAAGCAAAGGACAATGGCGCTGGGCTCTGATTCTTCTGCATGGACGGGCTCTGTGGGAGCCTTTTCAGCTTGGTAGATCACCTTCCTGGACCTGGGGAGAGTTGGGAGGACCTTGGTCTTAGCATAAAGTAGGGAACCCTGATGGCTCCTTGGCCTGGAGAGGGAGGGAGGGGAGGTATGGGTGGAGGGGAGGGGAGGGAAGGGGGAGGAGGAGGAGAGGGAAGGGGGAGGAGGAGGGGAGGGAAGGGGGAGGAGGAGGGGAGGAGATGGAAATTTTTAAATATAAAAAATAAACCATGAAAAAAAATATATAATGGTGCCCTTGTATTTGGGGCATAGATGTTCAATATTAAAGTTTACTCTTGATGAATTTTTCCTGTGACTAATATGGAATGTCCTTCTTTGTTTCTTTTGATTGGTTTTATGTTGAAGACTATTTTGATGGATATTAGGATAGCTGTACCCGCTTCTTTCTTATGTCCATTTGATTGTTATTTTTCCCCAACCCTTTACTCTGAGACAATGTCTGTCATTGAGGTTGATATTTGTTTTTTATTTTTTTAAATATTTATTTATTAAGTACAGAGTGTTCTGCCTGCATTTATACCTGCAGGGCAGAAGAGGGCACCAGATCTCATTACAGATGGTTGTGAGCCACCATGTGGTTGCTGGGACTTGAACTCAGGACCTCTGGCAGAGCAGCCAGTGCTCTTAATCTCTGAGCCATCTCTCCAGCCCGATATGCGTTTCTTGTATGAGGAAGAAGGATGGATTCTATTTTTGTGTCCAATCTATGAGCCTGTGCCTTTTTATAGGTGTGTTTAGTTCACTTACATTAAGGAATATTAATAACCAGTGATTGCTATCTCCTGTTAATTTAGTTTTCATTGTAGGTGATGTTATTTCATGATTTTTTTTTCATTCATTGGGATTTGCTGTTATGACATCATCAATTGTCTGTGTTTTTGTTGGTGTAGCCATCTTCCTTGGGTTGGAGTTTTCCTTCTAGTATTTTGTGTATGGCTGTGTTTGTGGCTAAGAATTGGTGAAATCTAGACTTGTCATGGAATATCTTGTTTTGTCCTTCTATGGTGATTGATAGTTCTGCTGGGTATAGTAGTCAGTGCTGGCATCCGTGGTCTCTTCATGTCTGCATAATGCTTGACCATGACCTTCTGGCTTTCATTGTCTCCAGTGAGAAGTCAGGTGTAATTTTGATAGGTCTACTTTAATATGTTGTTTGGCCTTTTTCCTTTGCAGCTCTTAATATTCTTTCTTTACTCTGTATGTTTAGTATTTTGATTATTATGTGTCAAGAGAACTTTTTTTGGATCCAGTCTATTTGGTGTTCTGTAAGCTTCTTGTATCTTCACAGGCATATCTTTCTTTAGGTAAGGAAAGTTTTCTTCTATGATTTTGTTAAATAAATTTTCCATGCCTTTGAGTTGAACAACTTCTCCTTCTTCTATACCTATTATTCTAAGATTTGGCCTTTTCATGATGTCCCATATTTCCTGCATATTTGTGGTTAAGCTGTTCTTAGATTTAATGTTTTCTTTAACTGATGAGTCTTTTTCTTCTATTGTATCGTCAGCGCTTGAGATTCTCTCTTCTGTCTCTTGTATTCTGCTGTTCATGCCTGCATTTGTGGTGCCTGACCTTTTGCTCATGATTTCTGTTTCTATAATTCCTTTGGCTTGTGTTTTCTTTATTGTTTCTATTTCGGTTTTCAAATCCTGAATAGTTTCTTTTATATGTTTGATTTCTTTTTCTTGGTTTTCTTTAAGTGATTTGCTGATGTCTTTCAATTTTTGTTTGCCTTTTCCTCCATTTCTTTAAGGGAATTTCTCATTTCATCTTTAAGAATTTCAAACATTTTCTTGTATTTATTTATAAGTCATTTTCTTCTGGTTCATCCATATTTGGTTATTCAAGTCTTGCTGTTGTAGGGTCTTTAGGTGATGTAGGTGGGTCTTCTTTCTATCTGTTGCTTTCATTGGTTAATTAATAAAGAAAACTGCTTGGCCTGATAGGTCAGAACATAGGTAGGCGGAGAAGACAGAACAGAATGCTGGGAGGAAGAAGGCAGTGAGACAGTCGTCATGAAGACAGCCACCAGGTCAGACATGCTGAATCTTTCCCGGTAAGCCACCACCTTGTGGTGCTACACAGATTATTAGAAATGGGTTAAGCAAGATGTGAGAGTTAGCCAGTAAGAGGCTAGAGCTAATGGGCCAAGCAGTGTTTAAATGAATACAGTTTTCGTGTAATTATTTCGGGGCATAAGCTAGCCAGGCGGCTGGGAGCCGGGTAGGAACACAGCCCGCTGCTCCTACTACATTTAAGTTTTACTGGTGTTGTGTTGTTCTTGTGGTATAGCGTGTAATCTTACCTTTTCTACTCATCTTTTCCTCTAATAGGTGTAGTTGGGTCTGTCTGAGATTCTCTTGAATAATCTTCTAGGTGCCAGTGAGTCCAAAGCTCAGGTGGTTGTTCCTAGTGGTACAGTAGGTGTCACAGTTCTAGTTACCTTGTTTACTCAGTGTTTCTAGACATAGCTCAGTGCTCCTGTGCTTTGCTCTTCTCCCTTGCGCTGTTTCAGGCCTACTATGGCCTAGGTTTCTGGATTTGATCTGTTTCTGAAAATCCTATTCTGGATCTCCTCCTGTAGAAGTCCTTGGCTTGGAGTTGGATCTGTCCTGGTAGAGATCACTGGCCCTGGATCTGCTTGCTGGCTCAATCCTGAACCGCCAGTGTCCCGGGACTGGGTTGGCTCCCAGGACTGTATTTGCTACTGGCTTCTGATCCAGGTGCAGCTTGTTCACTCTCTGTCCTAGGTAGCTTCTTCTGTCCCAGTCTGGTTCTGGTGGAGATCACTGACTCTGGGTCAAGTTGCTGGTTCATCTTGGTCTGCCAGTGTCCCAGGACTGGGTTGGCTTCCGGGACTGGATTTGCTCCTGGCTTCTGCTTCCTCAGGACCTCTCTGTCCTAGGTAGCTCATTCAGAGCCTCTCCTGAGGAATTTGTTGCCCAAGGTGGAGTTCCTTGCCTCAGGGAAAATGTGGCCTAGGTTACTGGCTTTGACCTGTATCTATAAATCCTGGTGTGGATTACCTCCTGCACAAGTCCCTGGGTTGGAGTTGGACCTGGAAAGGTTTCTGGCTCCAGTCTACTGCCTTGGAGTTCCTAGGCTCGGGTGTACCCGGACCCACAGAGAACCTGCTTACTGCCTCAGAGATCACAGACTCACGCTTGGACCCGCAGAGGTTCAAGGTACCTGCTTATTCCCTTTGCTGTCCCAGACCAATTCCCGGACCCACAGAGGTCCTGGCTCATACCTACTCCCTCTGAGGACCCAGACTCACGCCTGGTTTTGCCATGATGTCTGGTTTATTTCTATTCCCTCAGAGGGCCCAGGTTCACTCATGCCCAGACTCGCAAGGTCCAGGCTCAGGCCTAGTTCCTGGGAGGTCCTGGACTCAAGGCCAAACCCACCAGTGTCCTGGCTTAGGTCTACTCCCTTGAAGGTCCCAGATTCACATCCAGACCCTCAGCGGTCTCTCTAAATTCTTAAAACATTTTAAATGCCATTTTTTAAAAATGGTTTGAAAAATACTTATCTATCTGAAATATATCTCTGTACATCTAGAAAATCTAACTAACATGACTAGAAGCTTGACTATTATAGATGAGTATCTATTAAATTATATTTCTTAATTATACATTACATTTTAAATGGACTACATAAACACAATACCTTAATCAAGATCAGAAATACATATACATATAACAAAATAGACCTTACCAAAGCAAATTATTCCTATCTAAAGCATATTCCCTTTTAAATATAAAGAAACATTTATAGACAATATTTGGGAATATGGGCATAGTTTTCTCCATACTGCTTCCTACAGATTGTTGAGCACAGTAAGTTTTTGAGGTGTTCACGGTGGCCCTCAGTAGGTTTTGTTCCATCAAACCACACCAGTCTGGAAGAAATCCATAGGTTCTTATCCTCTGTGGAAACAAGAAAAGAACCTCTTTTCCAAAGCAACATGTCCTTAGACCCAAATTTGGAAGTCATGATACCTTAATAGTATACATGCTGGTGTAGTTTAGCAGTCCATACAATGAAATGTCTTTCTGTACTTAGGTCATTCACAGTCAAAAAATTTAAAAAAAACACAATAATATACATAATCCAGACTTTCTGTGTATAGTCTATCTTTATGTGGTTTATTTTTTTTACTCCTTTTAATCTATGACTATCTGTACTTTGTCTCTTTAAAGACTTTACTTTTTTTTAAACCATTAACTTCCTTTTATGACTCTCTATACTCTTTTTCTTCTCTCTCCCAGGCC
The DNA here is from genome assembly GCF_903992535.2 of Arvicola amphibius. Classification (NCBI taxonomy): domain Eukaryota; kingdom Metazoa; phylum Chordata; class Mammalia; order Rodentia; family Cricetidae; genus Arvicola; species Arvicola amphibius. The sequence continues at coordinate 122,910,978 of NC_052058.2, read as the reverse complement.
TATGTAGATTTATCCAACACTGTGATTCATTTAGAGTTTTTTTTCTATCTGGATTTGTATTTATTGCATAGCTATAATTCTTTCTTGTCCAGGAGTGGTTTTTAAAATGCTAATCACTTCTTAAAACTTAAGTTTCATGCACCCGGGAGGCAGAGGCAGACGGATCTCTGTGAGTTCTAGGCCAGCCTGGTCTACAAGAGCTAGTTCCAGGACAGGCTCCAAAGCCACAGAGAAACCCTGTCTCGAAAAAACAACAACAACAAAAAAAAAACCCTTAAGCTTCATCATTACTAGGGTATATAGGGTAAATTCTCCTTGCCTGCCAAGTCTAAAACCAAGCTTTGCCATTACCTCCTGCTTACCCTGTCCAGTCCAGCATGGTGGAGCAGCTAGTGCCTCTAGCTGTGTTCACCACTTCCAGGCACACAGTCAGTCCATGTTGCCACCAAGCAAGCCATAGCACACTGCTCACACACCCCATCCAAATGCTCGGTTTCCCAAGAGCCAGTGGTTGCGCTGGTAGCACAGCCCCAAAAGTCAGCATTTTAAAATGGTTGCAGCTGAATCAGGAAAACCTCTCCTAAGGGAGCTGCAGCACACCACCAGCAAACAGCAAGGAGCTGTGTCAAAGTCTGTGTTTTTATGTTTAGAATTCCTTTTCAAGCTTTCTCGGGTTTTACATGGATTTTAGTTGGCCACACAGGTGCCAATTTGTTGAAGGAAGAGTCACTTGTTTGTCTTGGCTGCCCAGCCATGGTATAACCACTCAAAAAACCATATTATTTGCAATACTGTTTGTCCAATAAGCGTATTTCTGGCTAAACTCATATCCTAAACTATCCCATCTCTATTATTCTGTATATCACCATGTGGCAGTGGCTTAATGGCAAGTTTCTGCATGTCTGACTCTGGCAGCGGCTACTTGGCATCTCCCTGACTCAGCCCTTCTTTCTCCCAGCATTCATTTTTCCTGCCTGCATAAGTTCTGCCTCACTATAGGTCCAAAGCAGTTTCTTTATTCATTAATGGTAATCACAGCACACAGAGGTACTCCCATATCACATCCCCACATCAGACAAAGGAGTGACCTCTAAAATATATAAATATCTCAAGAAATTAGAAATCAAAATTCTAAATAACCCAATAAAAAATGGGGCACAGAAATAAACAGAGAATTGTCAACAGAAGAATCTCAAATGGTCAAAAGATACTTAAAGAAATGTTCAACATCCTTAGCCATCAGGGAAATGCAAATCAAAACAACTCTGAGATACCATCTTATATCTATCAGAATGACTAAGATCAAAACCACCAATGATAGCTCATGCTGGAGATGATGTAGAGTACAGAGAACACTCATCCATTCTTGGTGGAAATGCAAACTTGTACAGCCATCTTCAAGTTCAGATTCTTTGCAGGATTCTTTAGTAAAAATCTATATATTCTTATACATAATTATATATTTAGTAAAATATATGTAAATATATATACACAGTTAAAATGTGATATAAAGCTTATATTGAATTATATTTGAATAACTTCAATTTGTGAAATGGATACAGTATAAGAAGCTGTGCTAGGACCCTGCACTTTCTACATGCTGCGGGAAGGTGTATAGCTAGCAACTACCCACCTACTGGGGCGTGGCCTCATAGACTATTTACCTGGATGCAGAAGCACACCCGGCCCATTCCTCTCTGCTTTGCCCTGGGCCCTGTCTGCTATTCAGTTTGCTTTGGATCTGATCTTCATCCATTGTTCAAGCAGAGAATCCTGACTTTGTATGTTTTGCCCTTTAATAAACACTGGTCTATTTCTTAGTTCTGAGCTAGTATGGGATTCCTTTTTTTAAGCGTCCAATCTCTCTATCATCATCTACATGTTGATAATTTATTATTGTATACATAGAAATTCAATTCATTTCTCTACCTGTTGTTAGGTAACACTATTGTAGTCAATATGGGGATTATCGGGTGACAGGAAACCTGCTGGAGCTTTGGTCTTATACTTACATAAAGGAATATGACCAGGATACTGGGTCACTCACAGATCGCAGATGCTAAGGAGCCTGCAGTATAGAAAGCATAGCTGGGTTCTCCAACTCCCGGTGTCCTCCATGGATCCAGGAAAGATTCCTCCCATATCCCATAATCCAAGTTCTTCATGCCCAACCCCCATCCTCAGCTTCCAAGCCCTCTTATTGGTGTTTCTTATCTGTAAGCACCTTATCAAATTTTTTCTTACTGGTAGTGTTTCTTATCTGTATGATCCTTATCAAATTTCTTCTTACACAATAGTCACAAAATTGCTTTCATATTGTGCTGAGAAACAGCTATGTGGAGCTTATTTCTTGGCATGTACTGCTGCCTGCACTTTTTGTTGGTGGATTGCCTCAATAAGACAAGTTGTGTTTGCTTACTGTCTGGGAATTCACAGAACCCTAAGGGGATTTTATGCCATTTTTTATGGCACCAGAAAATCCTTAATTTGGACAGCATCTCTGTGTCCAGCTTTCTTTTGGATCACCTCTGTTTAACTATATTTCACTAACATAAACATAGTCAGAACCAAAGCCGGGTGGTGGTAGTGCATACCTTTAATCCCAGCACTCAGGAGGCAGAGGCAGGGGTATCCCTGTTAGTTCGAGGCTATCCTGGTCTACAAGAGCAAGTTACAAGACAGGCTCCAAAAGCTACAGAGAAACCCTAACTCGAAAAACCTAAAAAAACCAACCAAACAAACAAAAAGCATAGAACCAAAAAAGTCACCAACCCAGACCAAACTCCAGGTCAAAGAAGCAACTCAATGGTTACCAGTCAAGCACAAATACAGCTGGCTATGTAACAATTATTGTCAAGCAACACTGGAAAAGGCAAGATTGAACATTCTTCCTCAAAAGTCATAGCCCCTGTAGCAAATTGTGTTAGTGCACATGTGCAGTGAGGGCCCGGTGCTCTTGCTTTGCCTTAGTTTATACTGACCTTGCAAAGTCTTCATTTTCAAGTTTGAATGATACCTTTACTCCCTACAGTAACCATCTTTCTTGGGGGGTTTCTTTGTTGGATGGCATGAAATTGTCTTGGGGTTTTCACTGAAAGGTCATGTTATTTATATGAGCTTGCCTTTGTAGAAAGATGGTACATCCATCTATCTATCTATCTATCTACCTATCTATCTATCTATCTATCTATCTATCTATCTATCTATCTATCTACCTACCTACCTACCTACATAACTAACTAACTATATTTCTATCTCTCTCTGGCTGTTGAAAATAGAGTATAATCATACAATATATTCTGATTACGATTTTCCCTCACCTGACTCCTTCCACATCCTCTGCATCACCTCACCAAATCTAAGCTCTCTCTCTCTCTCTCTCTCTCTCTCTCTCTCTCTCTCTCTCTCTCTTTCTCTCTCTCTCTCTTTCTCTCTCTCTCTCTTTCTGTCTCTCTCAACTAACAGGGATATAATATTATAATAAATACAACGACCATACAAGAAAAAATGAAATGAGGAAACCATAATAGTAAAAAACAAACACAGCAAAAATGTAGGCCAGATAAGAAGCACAAGAAACAAACACAGCCAGGGAGACACACACCTTTGCACACAGAGAAATCCCAATAAAACACAAAATTAGAATCCATGGTATGTAGGCAAAATGATTTTTTTAAAAGACCATCTAAAATTTTACGAGACAAAAACACTAAAAAATTACCATTTAGTTCCTTCTGTCTTGGCCAACTACTGCTGAATATGTGGCCTGTCCTTAAGTGGGGAATAATGATCATTAATATTCAAAGCTATCAGTGAAGAATGTTGATCCCCTTTAATTTGTCGTGATGTTGTTAGATTTTTCTCCACTTCTTTTGATTTGAGGATCTAAGATAATTTATTCTTTGTGTTTTCTTGAGTCTGGATACCACTAGAGGTTGATGTTCTTCTAATACCTTCTGTAGACCTGAATTTGTAGATAGACACTGCTTAAATTTGGTTCTACTGTGGAATGATTTTCTCCATCTATTGTGATTGGAAGTTTCCTTGGGTACAGTCATCTTGGCTGGCAAGACTGGGCTGTGGTCTCTCAGTTTGTAGACTATCCATCCAGGCCCTTATGGCTTTTAGCATCTTCACAGAGAGGTAGTTGTTATTCTCATAGGTCTGCCTTTCAATGTTATTTGATTGTTTTCCCTTGTGGACTTTAATATACTTTCTTTGTTCAGTAGATTTACTGTTTTGATTATTTTTGTGTTGTGGGGAAATTCTTTTCTAGTCCAGTTTATATGGTATTCTGTATATGACTTATAGCTTGATAGGCACCTCCTTATTTAGGTTATGGAAATTTTCTCTACGGTTTTGTTGGAATGCATTTTCTGTGAGCTTGCCCCCAGTTTTTCTCCTTCCTCTATTCCCATTATTCTCAGATTTGGTCTTCTCACAGTGCGCCAGATTTCCTTGATGTTTTGTGCCTGGGTGATTTTTTAGATCTCACATTTTCTCTGCCTGGGGTATCCACTTGTCCAATTTGTCTTCAATGCCCAAGACTCTCTTCCATTATTTGTACTCTGTTGGTGAGGCTTACATTTGAGGATTTGATTGAACTTCCTGAATTTTTCCTTTCCAGGTTTACCTCAGTTTAGTGAATCTATTTCCACTTTCATGGTTTGAACATTATTCTTCATTTTATTCCACTGTCTGTTTGTGTTCTTTGATCCTCTTTAAGGTCCTTGAACTTATTTACACCAGCTATTTTGAAGGCTTTCTCTTGTGCTTCAGTTACATTGCATTTCTCAGGGGCTTTGTTGGGTCTGTGTTCCGTTCATTGGTTTCTGTTGAACTCTTTGGACCTTAGGAGAGGGTGATGGCCGTGGGTTGTGTAGTAGGGAGTGCATCTGAGTTCCTGCCAGGTGTGGTCACTGGGGTCGTTGTGTAGAATGTCTTTCCAGCTACTGGGGGCTGATAAAAGTGATCGATAGACTGGGGTATGTGAGAGGGTCCACAGGAGGGAGGGAAGCTTAGTCTACGATGAGGATCTACGGAGACTCAGGAAGTGACCATAGTGAGAGAAGACAGGCTTCTGCAGATGGTCTGCTACAGGACTGGGGATGAGACTACGGAATTGGAACTAGAGGAAGAGGAGAATTAAAATCACCTCATTGGCAGGTTAGTGTGGCCAATGGGTTTCCAGGTAGAGAAGGACTCTGGGTATTGTTGGCTGTGACCAAGGGATGAGGCGAGGAAGGAGGTCAAAGTGTGGTAAGAAGATCTACACAGCCCCTATGGAAGGCAGACAGGGAAGACAGGCCCTGACATGGTCTGCTACAGGGATGGGGATGAGAGCATGAAAGCCAGTACTTCAATCTTGACCATTTTCTCTAAGGTGCTTCTGGGTCTATGTTCTCTTGACCCATTTTCACTATAGTGAAAGTCATTAAAGTTATATTTACTGCGTGGTTAGGAGTGATGTACACATTTAATCACTGCACTGGGCAGGAGGCACAGACACAGGGATCTCTGTGAGTTCAAGGTCAAGGCCAGTCCTGGTCTATATAGAGAGGTCCAGGTCAGCCAGAGCTCCACGGGGAAATCCTGCCTTCATGAAAAATTTTGCTTCAAAAAAAAGGAGGGGACTATTTTGATTATAAGATGATATAAAGATGATCTTTTCCAGACACGACTGATGTGATTCTAAATGTCTTCTCTACAAGTCTGCTCATATATTTCCTTGAATCTTGGGAAACTTCTACTCTTGTTTCACAGAACATGTTTCCTATACCCCAAATATCACTACACCCATCTTCAAATTCATTACTGTCTTCAGAATGGATTCTGTGGTTGGATAGGGACATAATCTTATATGGAATTCGGCGGGTCTGAATTCATGTTGCTTCCTCAGTTTACCCAGTGTTAGGATTAGAGACAAGTGCCACCAAGTCTGACTTAGATAATTTATTGCTTTCCACATTAGTTACAATGAATGATTATTCACTTTGTAAATGTAATAAGAATATTGTGGTTGAAGCTACAGGTCCCCACTCTGACTCCAAACACTCCTATCCCCCACAACTTCAGTAGAACTCTGAAACCCAGCCTACTACACAGACAGGACCAAGAGGTGAGTGACCACCTGCTCCGCAGGGACACTCTCTAGGCCTTCCATACCAGAGCAGAACTCTGGGCCCCTATCCCACCTACCCTGGCTTCTCTAGCCAGGCAGAAGGAAGTTTCTTTCAGATAGGCTGCCCCAACACCGCCATCCTAGCCATCAGACCCTGAAAGCTACAAGTCCCACTCTGCCCCCAAACCGTCTTATCACAGCCCCACAACCTCAAAGAAATGGTGAAACACAAGCTGCAACTACACAGAGAGGACCACGAGAAAGGACCAAGAAAGAGAATCAAGAAAGAACCCTGAAGCACAAGCTGTGACTGCACAGAGTGGACCAAGATAGTGAATCAAGAGAGCAGGCAAGAGAGGGGGCCAAGAGAGACCTCAGTGGCTCCCTGAGACACAGACAGTGGCCATACACAGAAGACCAAGAACAGTTCCCAAAGACACAGACAGCCACTGGAATGATTGGACCAAGATGCAAAGACACTGGCATCATTAATTGAAGGAAGAGATGGCCAGACACCAATGCAAGAATTCATCCAACAACCTAAAAACCAGTATGGTAACACCAGAACCCAATCGTTATACCATAGAAAGACTTGATCATCCTAACCCAGAAGAAACATAAGAAAATGATTTTAAATGTAACTTTATGAGGATATTGTAGACTTTTAAAGTGAAATAAAAAATTCCCTTAAAGAAATGGAGGAAAAGACAAACAAAAAGTTAGAAGAAATCAGTAACTATCTTAAGGAAATCCATGAAAACCAAGGAAAAACAATCAAACAGGTGAAGCAAACAGTTCAAGACTTGAAGACTAAAATAGAGGCAATAAAAAAATACAAACAGAGGGAATTCTGAATATGGAAAATCTGGGTAAAGGAATGGGAACTACAGAGGCAAGCATAACCAACAGAATATAAAAGATGAAAGAGAGAATCTCAGGTGTAGAAGATACTGTAGAGGAAATACACTTGGCCAAAAGAAAACTTTAAATCCAACAAATTCTTCTGGTTCCTGCCCTGATTCACTAGGAGATGGGCATTTAAACCAAAACAAACCCTTTCAAGTTGCTTTTGGTCATGGTATTTTACTACACAACACTGCTTCTTTCTCTGAGATCAGAACAAAAAGGAAACGTATCTTAGCAAGAGTTCTACCACAATTATTAACAGGGGAGACGAACTGGGCCAGTGGGATTTGTCTGGTTGAAAATCTCAGAGTTCAAACTGCCTTTGACCTAAAACCTCATTCCACTAAGATGCTGAAATGAGAATGCTACCAGGAGAGCCTTTGCCAGGGATGCTGCCTTGTTTGGGTTTGTGTACCAAGCTGATCCTCTAAGAGCACAGCAGGAGGCTGGGAATACCACGCACCGCCATCAGACCCCAATGTCACAACATGGCCAGTTTTAAGTTCCCAATGCCTCTGATGACACCAAAGCACTAGTTGTATTCCCAAGAGTCAGTCACAGGACACTCACTTGGGCTTCGTCAACATTTTAAGTGCTATTCAGTATGCCAAATTCTGAAGTTCTCAGCTTCAGCCAAATGTTTTCTTAAAATATTGCCCTGTGATTATGAAACAAAACAAAACAGTCTGCTTATTCTTGTGTGTCATACACACTCCCTGGCAGGCTCGAATCTGCAGATAAAAAGATGGCAGGTAGAGGCATAGCAGAAACTGACTATAAACCACAATAGTGACCAGCACAGCAAGACATAGCCAAGGGTGCAATAATGGCATATCTATCTTTAGGGAACCAACAACCACTTAATTGGACCCAAGGGCCCATTCAAAAGTAGGGATTCATACCTGGTACTGTAACCTAACCAACCACCCATGGCTGATGAGGCCATGAACCCTAGAGGAGAACCTATTACTGACACTTTTCCTAAACCAGTATAGTTCCCAACTCCAGTCTAAATAATTATCCATATATACCACAGAGAAGTGTAACTCATGCTGATATCAAAGAAACATCTTTTGGCAGGCAGATGGAGACTATTCCAGAAATTCACACCTGGTCAAAATGCAGAGGACAACTAAGGATGGGGTGCCCATCTATAATTGATACATCTGCAAACAAACCCTCAGACCTAAGGCCCAGGAAACAGCATGAAAGATGTTCTGGGCAGAAAAACTATAAAAACCAGATGACCAGATGCCTGCTGAGAAGAAAACAGTGCTTTCTATACATGACACAGAAGAGCACCCATGAAATCTTAACAATATGGCCATCTAAACAAGACTTGTACAATGATATAACCAGCTGATATTCAAGGTAGATGGAGATAATCTCACAAAGATCTTCCACTTTCATATAGAAGTCATTTAATTGATCTTTACTAAGAAAATGAACAATTTTTTCTTTCCCAAATTTTAACAATTTCAAAACAAACTCGATGCTTCACAATATTCTGAAAAATATCTGAAAGTTTTCTATTTCTTTTCTTTTTTTTTTTTTTACTGAAAACAACTTTATTGTAAAGATCTTACTAAAGAAAGAAAAAGGGAGCAAAAGAAAGAAATATAAAAAGATAGATAGATACATACATACATAATGATGGAACTAGCTAGATCAATGTAGCTACTCAAGCAAGTGCTTACCCAGATCCAAATTCCATATACTTTAATGAAATTCTATACAGCTACAATAGCCATCCTGAAGTTGTGAAGCTTTGTTTTACATTTTATATGTGTATCATCAATTAGATTTTTATACACTGCTCTACTAAAAGTGTGTGTGTGTGTGTATGTGTGTGTGTGTGTGTGAGAGAGAGAGAGAGAGAGAGAGAGAGAGAGAGAGAGAGAGAGAGAGAGAGAGTCTGTGTGTGTGTTTATATGGGGGTGAGGATTCAAGACAGACTTAAAACTAGAATAAAATTTAGGCTTATATCCTGCCATGACTGTGTGTTCTTAGTATCTCTATCCTTCCTCATCTCCTATTATCTTTACTTATTCACCTTTGTAACTGTAAAGACGACATCCATCCTTATATTACACGCTGAGCAGTGTTAAGTACAGCAGTACGATAGGGTGACTATGAGTTTCACTATCAGTGGTGAGAAGTCTTATTTCTTGACCTCTGAATGGCTACATGAGAAATAATTCCAAGGGAGTGGGTTAAAAAAAACCACGACTTTCAAAACCACAAATAATCTAACACTAGTACAAGGGCTGGCAAGCTCCCAATGGCACCAGAGAAACCTACCTACCTTAATGCACGTCACTGATGTAGCAGGAACAAAAGCTCCCTGCTTGTATCTACGGGGTATGATAGAAAACTACATATATCTGCCATTGAAAGAAAATCAGAAATTCTGGAAGAGTCCATGAACAAACTGTAAACTTCAACACGAGTAGTTGCCCAGAGACGGTATTGAAGATATAAGACAGTGAAGGTACACTGAAGACTCTTGAGTAACAATTTGTACCTTCACTAAATATGCTGCAGGAGCTTCTGTACTTTCCTCTTCTCTAAATCCAAGCTTGTTGTTAAAAAGAACATTCAGAGTTTCTGTCTCTATTGGGAGCCATCTGGTATGGACAGAAGGAAGACTTTAGGAAAAATTTTACTTTCTCCATGCCTTTTTTGTCTATATCAAATCATACATACACTGAATGTATGTTTATATGAATGATTTTAAGATTTTCATGATGACGTAGATTTTCCTACAGATCCTTTTCCTGCAGTAATCTTTGAAGTTTCCAGAAAAGAAGATGGGGACCCACAACACAACCACTCCATCTAGGTTGAGATGGCATCATGGATGCAGACAGCGCTACTGTAAGACTGCTTGTTTTGGGTTGCAGCTACTGAAATGGTGCACCTTCTCATATTCTGGCCAGAACTCCAGAATGAGAACTTTGAAAAACAAAACAAAAATATCCTGTTGATTGCTCAGAAATTATTTCTAACTATACTAGACAGTAATTTTGGAACTTAACCACCACTTAATTTGGCAGGATCCCATTAAGAGAACATTGCCCCATGATAGCGGGAAGCAATTCTAGAAGATGATGCCCCCATTCCAAAAAAGTTTGTCCATAGGTTGGGAAACACTGTTTAGGGGTTGTTTGATTATTCCTTGTACTTGATAGAGGGTTGGGGTGAATCTATGTTGGTAAAAAGATAAGGGAGATAGTAACCAGTGGGTAATGAGTGAATACTTGTTAGCTATTATAAATGGATGATTTACATTGGTATAGTTTTTTGTATATGATATAAGTTCAAATTATAATCTGTTAATTTTTTTGTTTTTCTTCGAGACAGGGTTTCTCTTCTCTGCCAGCTTTTTTTTTTTTTGTTGTTTTTTTTGAGCCTGTCCTGGAACTAGCTCTTGTAGACCAGGCTGGCCTCGAACTCACAGAGATCCGCCTGCCTCTGCCTCCCGAGTGGGATTAAAGGTGTGCGCCACACCCCCGCCCTGTTATTTTTTTTTTACATTTGTACACCGATGCAATGTTATTTTGTCAGATTGTATATATGCCTGTTTTTATGTCGGTCTAGGACATTTTGTATATTGACACAACTTTTCGGATATATTTTCATATGAATTATATATTACTCCTACTTCTGATCAAAATACTTATAGATTGTTTACATTTTGATGTCACTGTCCTCATTTGTTGCACATTATTTACAGATTATTTAATATTTTGACATGAAGTTTTACTCTTTAAGGTCAATAGTTGTTTATGTTGTTGTACATACAGTCAGATCAATTAGGTTCTTTAGATATATAGAGATTGTAAATCGGGCAGTGGTGGCACATGCCTTTAATCCCAGCACTCAGGAGGCAGAGGCAGGCAGATCTCTGAGTTCGAGTCCAGCCTGGTCTAAAAGAGCTAGTTCCAGGACAGGCTCTAGAAACTACAGGGAAACCCCTGTCTTGAAAAACCAAAAAAAAAAAAAAAAAAAAAAAAAAAAAGATTGTATCTGTCTAGATAGGAATCTTCAGAACACTTCAAAGATCTGTAGAACATGGTCTTTAAATACTTGGGGTTTTGTTGACATGAGACATGAATGCTTCCAACAGCACCAATCTATTCCCAAGAGAATGTTGAGTGCAGAAAGACACTTCAACTTTGAGCTTGTTTTCAAATTGGCCTTTGGGCAAGGACTGACAATGCCTCAATCACTGACAAGTTACATGATATCCAGAAACGGATAAGGCAGGACGGTCAAATCTTGCCAAGACTGGATAAGATGGTTTGAAAAATAGCCCTCTGAAAATGGTCTGTCATTTATGCTAGGCTATAGCCAAAGTTGGTTGCTTCCAGGTTGCAAAATGAGACTTTGGATGATTGCTCAGGTAGGTAATTGTCTCCGTCATATATTGCTTGCTTTGAAGCTACTTGATTTTTACTTCCTGCCTGCTCAAGTAATATCTCGCTCCATCTCCCTTCTCAGGCCATCGAGAAGGGTTAAAGATTAGATAGTCATAGTTACTATTCTCTCATGATCTAGCCAAGCCATTTCCCATACAAGACTTAGACTCCTTAGGATAGACTGTTTATTAAAACATTAGCATATATTCTTGCTTAATATTGTTTATGCTGATTGTAATTCTAATCTTATAGTTGATATTTATTCCTAGTGTATATTGTTTTGTATTGGGTTTGGAACTCTCTTACTTAAAACAAAATGGGGAGGTGCTGCAGGAGCTCCTTCTGCTCCTTCAACCAATAGCCTATAAGATTCCAGCCCACTTGAGCGTGGTCTCTTTTGTTTGAAAAAGCAGTGGTAGCCCTGTTCTCCCTCTCTTGCTTCTGGCTCCCTGCTTCCAGCTGCTAGACTCTACTCCCTGGTTGTACCAAGGGCTGTTGTCTAGAACAGTGATCTGTAAGTTTTTTTCCCTTAAATAAACAACCCTTTTATTGATTCCAAACTGGTGTGGGACTGTTTTGTGACTTACACCTTCACTAATACTTTAAACGATTATACTGCTGCCTGTCAGTAGCTGCAGGTGCCTGGTTTCCAGGACCCTGTTAGATACTAGAGTACTGAGTCAAGTCTCTCCTAGAAAGCGGCCAAGTGTTTGCACACAGTCTCCTCTCTAGATTACTTACAGTACTGAAGATAACTGCTCTTTAGTTATTAGCATGTGTGGAGAACAGATACAAAGCAAGTTTACATGTATTCAGTACAGACACAAGTATTTAAAAGTATTTGTGGTAAGCAATTAGAGAAATCCACATATGGAACACAAGTAAAACAAAGACCAACTGTAGCAGAGAATTTGGGATAAGACTCACAGTGGATCTATACACACTTTTCCTAAAATTTATTGCTTTTATGTGATTCAATACCAAAAGAACCCCAGAATAGCAGGTTGTACTGTCAGTCAGCCCAGATGCATCTCACAGTTACTTGGAACCCTTTAAATAAACCTATTCATACTAATGAACAGGCCTATATTTCTGCTCTAAATGATACCAATGCTGAAGACTTCTGGTGAGATAAATCCTGGATGCATCTGTTGAATCTGGGAGGCAGAAATACTATTTAACTGTCAAATTAGTGTTTACAGCTTTAAACTAGTATGGTCATAAAAATGGACTAGAGAGGACCCTTCAGTCTGCATTAGAAACCTTACTAACAGCTTTATGCTCTAAATTGCCCTAAGACTA